>NC_083636.1:2063382-2083382 GCF_963576545.1 Limanda limanda
GAGAGGAAGGAGAGCTGGTATCACCGGGTGCTGGACGCCTGCGCTCTGCTGCCGGACCTCGACCTGCTTCCTGCCGGAGACGCCACCGAGATCGGAGAGAAGGTACCGCCCTCATCTTCAACCCCACCCGACCCCACCCCTGATGATGCGTTCAGGAGCACAGTGTATTGATGGTGCATTTGTCCGGTAGCGTACTGACGATGCGTTCACTGACCGCAGGGTTTGAACCTGTCTGGAGGTCAGAAGCAGAGGGTGAGTCTGGCTCGAGCCGTCTACAGGAGGTCAGATGTTTACCTGCTGGACGACCCGCTGTCGGCCGTGGACGCTCACGTGGGACAACACATCTTTGATCGCGTTATTGGACCCAGAGGGATTCTTAAAGACAAGGTGAGACATGGACCTGTTCAACCAATCATCAACCTTCTTTAATCTGTATGTAAACTCCTCTGAACTGCAATAACTCCACCAAAGTAAAGATATATATTTAGATGTATATATTTTATTTTCTATTTAAAAATTTTGATATTCTATTTCATTGTTATTCTATTTTATTCTTTTTTATTCTATTTTATACTATTTCTATTTCTATTTTATTTTTTTGGGTTGAAATTACTGAGCATTGCTTAAAGAGAGTGTGTGACCCAAGCATTTCATTGACAGTGACTGCTTCATGTTATCTCTGTTCATTTGACAATAAAAATCTTGAATCTTGAATCTTGAACTGTACTGTATCTAACTTTGTCTTATTACTAAAAACACAAAACTTTCTCAGACCAACATTTCCCATCATTCTTTGCTCCATTTTCCTTCAAAGAAAGTTGTAAAAACAAAAAAAGAATAATTCAGAAAATCCCCTTTTCCTATTCGTCGTTCATTGATTATTTTTGTTCAGAAAGTGTTGTTGTATTCGAGGGTTTGATGTTTGTCGTCACAATGACGCACATGTTTAAAAAAGAGTTTAAAACATCAATCCTGAGTAGGGTTGCAAAATTCCGGGAATATTCAAAGTTGGAAACTTTCCATGGGAATTAACGGGAATTAACGGGAATAAACGGGAATATACGGGAATTAACGGGAATAAACTGGAAATGTTGTGGGTAATTTATACTAACTGTATTAACCTTGTCATATACAGACATAAATATAAACATTTTGTTTTGTCATAGGCTGATTTGAGCCCTGAGGAAACTTTGGGCACTTGACTATATGCTTCTGCATCGTTGTGTCATTCTTAACATAGGTCTTTGCACAGTATTTGCAAATGTACACAGCCTTTCCTTCTACATTGGATGAGGTGAAATGTCTCCACACATGAGAGAGTGCACGTGGCATTGTTCTGTAGAATAAGATGAGAAAAAAGTTTGTAAAAAAACACTAATGCAATGCCAGAGATATAAATAGTTAGCCAAACAATTGGAATCGTCTGTAAACATATTTTACAATTGATGGATAAATGAATGGAAATAGTCTAGATGAACAGATGAACAATCCTCAATCAGCATGCTCATATATTTTCCCAGTAATATCATGGAAACTTACCTGACTAGTCCTTCACTCTACAGCAGGCCTCAGCAGCCCTGCTGTAGAGTGAAGCATGCTGGGAGTTATCTGTGCATGTGATGGAAGAATGCACAGTGGAGGCTTGAAACTCAACGTTCCATACATCTTTAAAATACAGTTTTGAAGGATGTTTTTATTGCTCAGCGTTTAATTTGCGTATTTTTTTTTTTTTTTCAAAATTCCCGAGCTAAACTTCCCATGGAAAGTTTCCGGAAAGTTTCCGGAAATTTACCGGAAACTTTCCGCCCCTTTGCAACCCTAATCCTGAAACATTCATACGTCCTGTTTTGTAGACTCGGGTTCTGGTGACTCACGGCCTCAGCTTCCTGTCCCAAGCCGACCTGGTCCTGGTGATGGACGACGGGCGGATCTCTGAGTCCGGTTCCTACTCGGAGCTGATGGACAGAAAAGGAACCTTCGCCAAATTAATCCAAACCTTCAGTGGAAAACACAGCCGAGAAAAAAACACACTCCACGAAAAGAGTGAGAACAATGACGTGAACACAACTCATCACAGGAACACAATAACCAGAGGAACACAATAACCAGAGGAACACAATAACCAGAGGAACACAATAACCAGAAGAACACAACTAACCACATGAACACAACTAACCAGAGGAACACAACTAACCACAGTAACACAACTAACCACAGGGACACAACTAACCACATGAACACAACTAACCACAGGAACACAACTAACCAGAGGAACACAAATAACCACAGGAACACAACTAACCAGAGGAACACAATAACCAGAGGAACACAACTAACCACAGGAACACAACTCATCACAGGAACACAGCTAACCAGAGGAACACAAATAACCACAGGAACACAACTAACCAGAGGAACACAACTAACCACAGGAACACAACTAACCAGAGGAACACAACTAACCACAGGAACACAACTAACCACAGGAACACAACTAACCACAGGGACACAATAACCAGAGGAACACAACTAACCACAGGAACACAACTAACCAGAGGAACACAACTCATCACAGGAACACAACTAACCAGAGGAACACAATAACCAGAGGAACACAACTAACCACAGGAACACAACTAACCACAGAAACACAATAACCACAGGAACACAACTAACCACAGGAACACAACTAACCACAGGAACACAACTTACCAGAGGAACACAACTAACCACAGGAACACAACTAACCACAGGAACACAACTAACCACAGGAACACAACTAACCACAAGAACACAACTAACCAGAGGAACACAACTAACCACAGGAACACAACTTACCACAGGAACACAACTAACCACAGGAACACAACTAACCAGAGGAACACAACTAACCACAGGAACACAACTAACTACAGGAACACAACTAACCAGAGGAACACAACTAACTACAGGAACACAACTAACCACAGCAACACAACTAACCACAGCAACACAACTAACCAGAGGAACACAACTAACCACAGGAACACAACTAACCACAGCAACACAACTAACCACAGGAACACAACTAACCACAGCAACACAACTAACCACAGCAACACAACTAACCAGAGGAACACAACTAACCACAGGAACACAACTAACCAATTTTTGTCAAGTTTCAAAAAGTTTTACTGTAGAATTTCTGAGAAAATCAAAGAGCAAAGTCGGCTGCTTTCTCCTGGCGCTCATTACTACCTTACTTACTTGTGTGTGTGTGGTTGTGTGTGTGTGTGTGTGTGTATAGGCAGCAGGAAGGCAGTGTCTCGTGTCAGTCCCTTTGATTTTTCCATCGATCTTTCTCAGGAGCAGCTGATCAGGTAAAAACAGTTTTTTTTTATGTGAATAAACAATAATATTTGTATTTATAAATCATAATGTGCCGTATGTGTTGTGTATCCTCATGTGTGTGTGTGTGTGTGTGTGTGTGTGTTGCAGCTGTGATATGAGCGGTGCCAGTCTCCATGTGCCAGACGATGTTGATCAGGATCTGGAGGTTGAAGAAGCTGGAAAACTAACGAAGGCTGATAAAGTTCACACAGGGAGAGTGAGTCGCTTGTGTGTTTCTGTTTGAATCCTGAATAGGGTTGTAAAGGAGTGGAAAGTTTCCGGTAAATTTCCGGAAACTTTCCATGGGAAGTTAAGCTCGGGAATATTGGAAATTTTGAAAAAAAAAAGAATTCCCAAATTAAACGCTGAGCAATAAAAACATCATTCAAAACTGTATTTTAAAGATGTATGGAACGTTGAGTTTCAACCCTCCACGGTGCATTCTTCCATCACATGCACAGATAACTCCCAGGATGCTTCACTCTACAGCAGGGCTACTGAGGCCTGCTGTAGAGTGCATCTCTGGCATTGCATTAGGGTTTTTTTACAAACTTTTTTCTCATCTTATTCTACAGAACAATGCCACGTGCACTCTCTCATGTGTGGAGACATTTCACCCCATCCAATGTAGAAGGAAAGGCTGTGTACATTTGCAAATACTGTGCAAAGACCTATGTTAAGAATGACACAACGATGCAGAAGCATATAGTCAAGTGCCCAAAGTTTCCTCAGGACTCAAATCAGCCTATGACAAAACAAAATGTTTATATTTATGTCTGTATATGACAAGGTAAATACAGTTAGTATAAATTACCCACAACATTTCCACTTTATTCCCGTTAATTCCCGTATATTCCCGTATATTCCCGTATATTCCCATGGAAAGTTTCCAACTTTGAATATTCCCGGAATTTTGCAACCCTAATCCTGAACTTTAAAACTTCAAAACCTAAATATTGTTGAAAATGCAGATTTTATTCTCAGCAGAAGTTGATACACTGAACATCACCAAAGAACGTTTTCCCTAAGATTCGCTGATCAATCAATCACAGATGAAATATGATGTTTTTATTGTGTTGTCAGGTGAAGCTGCAGATGTACAGAGAGTACTTCAAGACCATCGGCTTGACCTTCATCATGACCATCATCTTCCTCTGCGCCTTCCAACAGGCCGCGTCGCTGGCCTACAACTATTGGCTGAGCATCTGGGCCGATGAGGCGCCCGTCAACGGAACCCGGAGCGACCACGAGCTGAAGCTCAGCGTGTTCGCAGCGCTCGGCTTCACTCAGGGTGAGACTCAGGACAGACGTGTTGGATGTGGGACCTCAACGAATCTGATCTGATCTAGAATCCTACGACCAAATCCGTCTTCCGTCTCATGACCACTTATTTCTCTGTGTTCCAGCAATGGCCATGTTTGGGACCACGCTCGCCATCGCTCTGGGCGGGATCGTAGCGTCACGCCACCTCCATGCCGATCTTCTCCACAGCGTGCTGCACTCGCCCATGTCCTTCTTTGAGGTGACGCCGAGCGGGAACCTCCTGAACCGCTTCTCTAAAGAGATTGACGCCATCGACTGCATGATTCCTGACGGGCTGAAGATGATGCTGGGCTACCTGTTCAAGCTGCTGGAGATCATCATCATCGTGCTGTTGGCCACGCCCTTCGCAGGCCTGGTGCTCCTCCCCCTGGCCTGCTTCTACGTCTTCATACAGGTGAAGGTGTTTCTTGAACGGTGTCGTCCCTGAGCTGAAGTCTCGTGGTTAATCGTTTTCTCTGTCGTTCGTCTCCAGAGTTTCTACGTGGCGTCGTCGTGTCAGCTGCGGCGCCTGGAGGCGGTGAGCCGCTCGCCGGTCTACAGCCACTTCAACGAGACGGTGCAAGGAGCCGCCGTCATCCGAGCGTTTGGCGAACAGCAGCGGTTCGTCCGGCAGGCTCATCGCCGCATCGACAGCAACCAGGAAGCTTATTTTCCTCGATTTGTCGCCACCAGGTTCGTTCAGACTATAAAATTATTCAAATGAATGTTCGATCAGAATCTTTTCATCTTTAGTCTCAAAGGGCTTTTTCAGATAATAGTTTTATATATAATTATAAATGTGTGCTGGTGCAGGTGGCTGGCGGTGAACTTGGAGTTTTTGGGGAACGTGCTGGTTTTGGCGGCGGCCATCTTGTGTGTTCAAGGTCGAGATAATCTCAGTCCGGGAATCGTTGGTCTGGCTGTGACTCAATCTCTCCAGGTGAAAACTGCTTCTCATGACATCAACTATTTCAACCTGAGAAACCAGATTAAATGGTTTTGTTGGTGTTTAAATCTAACGTGTTGAATGAAACACAAACAAATAAAGTTTCAGATTGAATCAGTGTTGGTGGTTTTGCAGGTCACGGGAATCCTGAGCTGGATCGTTCGATCGTGGACGGACGTGGAAAACAACATCGTGTCTGTGGAGCGAGTGAAAGAATACGACCACACAGCCAAAGAGGTTCGCTGCTCCACAACCCCTTGTTAAAACCAGAGATTCTCTTTTAAGAGAAGATGAGCCGAACTCAGTTTAGTCAATCAAAGTATTTATTTAGAAAGCGATTGAAGTATATTCTGGTCAGCCGAGAGGTTGATGTGGTTGTAGAAGTTGATGATGAAGTAAAGGACCGCGGACCCAGTACTTACAAGAATAATGATGTTTATTACACAAAGTAGTACAGGTCAGGACGAGCTCTAGAACTCGGAGAAATCACACAGCCAAATGGTGAAGTCCGTCCTGCCCCTGCAGGGCAAGATGTTTTATAGGTGGGAGGTGGGACCCCAAAACTAGAGATAACATGACATCACACAACAGGGCTTCAGCCTAAATAAGGAGTTGTTTTGCACATGAAGATGAAAATGCATTGGTCAAGGACCGTCCCTTTTCTGGTCAGAGGTCATTCCCGAGGTAAAAGGTCTTTCCAAAGAGGGACAGACCTCCTTGAATAAAGATCTGGAGGATTCTCTGGGAATGTCTGAGAGTCACGAAGATAAGCATCATATATATCAGCCTGTCATTGTATTTAAGCACATGCTAAAGTCATTAACTCTAGTGAATACACGACACGATGAACAGGTTACAGCAAAGCAATGGGCTTCCAGTACGTTAGTTGTATCAGAGCGCCACGAACATCCGGCGTCTGTCTATTTTATAACAGTAGATCTTCGTTCCTCCTCCTCTGAAGTGCGCAGGCGTAATCCATCCTCCTGGCTTTTGGAATACGGAAGTGAACAGGGAGACACTCCCAATGACGCTAGAGTTGCTCGGCAACCTGTTTACTTCAAGAAAGGCCTTGAACCCGCAGATGCAATGTCGGCCAAAGGTGTTTACAATTGGAATCAAAACAATCCTGACTGTGTAAACATTCGCAACAAACTAAACCCAAACAATGTCACACTGACTTTGCCCCAGAAGGAACAGTTCCTGGATCTCTATGTGAGTTTAATGAATCTGAGGGAATTACGCTTTAATATCCAAAAGTTAAGTATTAGAACAAGTAAAAGATTCATTATTAACACTAAGCAGCAACAGTTATTAAAATCATTTGTATGAAGGCATAATATCTAGCTAAAACTACTTCTATCTTTATTTGGTTGGAATTCTGTCAGCACAGAGAGACACTAAAATTTGAAATCTCCACAGTTCGCTGCTCCACAACCCCTCCAGGGTTTAGATAGATTCATGTATATATAATATACCTTTATATAATATGTTAATCTGTATATATTCAAGTGTAATCTGTGGTTTACAATCCAATATCTCTGAGACTGTGTCACAGCTCGTACGTATCCTGACTTCACTTCATTAGTTATTTATCTCTTCGGTTCTTCTTCACTTACTTTGATATATTAAAGCAGCTCTTCATGATCTCACGTCTTATTGTTCTGTGACGTGTCCTCAGGCGGCCTGGACCCTGGAGGACAGTCTGCTGCCGGCGGCGTGGCCGACCACCGGAACCATCGAGTTTGATGATTATGGTCTTAAATACCGGCAAGACCTGGACTGGGCCTTAAAGGACATATCCATCAGCATCCAGAACAGAGAGAAGGTCAGTGAAGAAATCTCTGTAAAAAACGTGAAAACCCAGTAAACTACTTTTACTACTTTAATAGTGTTTTTGATTTGTCAGGTCGGGATCGTTGGAAGAACGGGAGCCGGGAAGTCGTCTCTGGCTCTGGGAATCTTCCGGATCCTGGAGGCGTCGAGCGGACGAATCCTCATCGATGGAATCGACGTCTCTCAGATCGGCCTCCATGACCTCAGATCCAGAATCACCATCATCCCTCAGGTCACAGCTCCTCCCTCTGCAGCTCACATGACCCCACCACACTAATCAAGCTTTGGATTGACCTGTGACCTTTTGTTCACAGGACCCCGTGTTGTTTTCTGGGTCCCTGAGGATGAACCTCGACCCGTTTGACACCTGTTCAGAAGAAGAACTGTGGAAAGCTCTGGAACTCGCTCATCTCAGCAGCTTCGTGTCCCGACTGCCTCAGAAGCTGGAGCATCCGTGTAGTGAAGGAGGAGAGAACATGAGGTGAACCCCCCACGACACACTGAGGAACACCTGAAACCCTGCCCCAACACCAGGGGGCGATGTTTACTGTATTTGCATTACTAACACTGAAAGTGTCTCAATTCAAGGAACGCACAACGCTGTCAGGTATTTTGTGAGATGACGACAGGTGAAGACCATTAGACCGAAGAAGCTGATTGGCTCAGAGATCCTGATGCTCTCAGATTAGGGATCTTGATCCTGAAACGTTTCCTTGTAGATGTGTAACCTGAGGATTCAGATGAACAGTGAGTGGAAGCAGAGGTCAGAGGTCACTGAGCTCTGCTGTGTTTCAGCCTCGGCCAGCGGCAGCTCCTGTGTTTGGCCCGAGCTCTGCTCAGGAAAACCAGGATCCTGGTTCTGGATGAAGCCACGGCTGCTGTGGACCTGAGGACGGATCAGCTGATCCAGTCCACCATCCGGAGTCAGTTTGACGACTGCACGGTTCTGACCATCGCCCACCGCCTCAACACCATCATGGACTACACAAGGTAACACAACCCGACACATTCTACACACGTTTTCAGACGTGGACTCTGGAGAACCGGGTCCAGAGTTCATCTTTCAGTCCAGCTGTGGACATGGTGTGTTTGTGTTGACGTCACATGGTCGTGTCTCCTGTGGTCTGTCCTCAGGGTCATCGTGATGGACAGAGGTTCCATTGCAGAGATGGACTCTCCCGCTCAGCTCCTGCACCGTCAGGGTCTTTTCTATAAGATGTGTGTGGAGGCCGGTTTGGTTTGAGATGAACCTCTGGAGAAGAACTTCTGAGACAAACTGTTTCCTCACGTCCTCCTCCTGTGTGGGAGGACGAGCACCAGTCCAACACTGTCCCCGCTGGTCTGTGTCTGTTAAAACAAAGACAACTCAAGACAAAGCTGGATTCCTGTTGGAGTTAGGGTTGGGGGGGTTTGATATTTATCAGTCTGTGTTTTTATGTATGTGCTTTTTCATATTATTTATTAATTAACTAATAATTCATCTTTTTTCAAATGAACTTTAATAAAAACTGAATCAAATAAAATGTTTTAAATTAAATAAAATGAAATATAAAACATATAAAAGTTAAATGAATAAGTCTTCACAGCCTGAATTGTTTCCAGGTCTGAGCTTCTTCCTGTTTTTGTGCTGATGAAGAATGAAAAACATGACGATGCAGAGAAAACGACTCAAAGCTCAGGGAGACGTGGAAATGTTGGATAAAACGATTTAGCGTCAATGACTTTGCAGTTAATCCGTTTAACTCTCCTGCTGCTCCTCCTCCGCTCCTCAGTCTCCACCTGCAGCTCCTTCCACCTCCTCCAATCCCTTTAACCCCTGCAGGAGATTCACACACAGAAATTCAGGAGCATAAAGATGTCGAGATCTTTTCTTCATCGGCTCGGGACGGACACAGCAGGAGGCGGTTCAGGATCTCTGTGTCCAATCGGAACAGCAGAATTACACCATTTGTTAGCCTGTGGATAAAAATAACAAAGGAGAGATTAACGTCTGATTAGTTTGGGATTAAAAGAAGAATAAATCCCTCTGCTGCTCAATAAAAGACCTGATATCATCCACTTGTTCTCCTCTTCAGTTACGCAGCTTGAGCTTTGTTTGAGCCGGAGATTAAACCTGAATGAAGCTGGTTCACTTCAATAATCACAACTTTACTAAGAGAAACATTTCAGAGGAATGTTTGTTGCTGAACTTCATTAGAAACAGGTTGAGTTTGAGCTCTTTGCCACAGTTCACATGTTGTTGATTTTCTTTATTCAGAGTTTTTAACGTCACATGAAAAGATTATTTAGAGGAAAACATGATGTTGTCGTATCGCAATAATTTCAAGTGTATAGAACATATAACAATTTAATTTTCCGATTTATTTTATTTTATGCTTTCATGTGTTTTCTTGTAACCACTGAATTTACCAGGATGAAACTATCTTTCTTATCTTATTTTAACTTTCATGTTCTGACTCAATGTTTTCATGTTGTTAGAACAAACAAATTTATTATGTTACAATGTGAAATGTTTCACTTTATAATAATATAGGAATCTATCACACGTTATAATGTGATCACTTAAGATTAAAGCGTAAAACATTTCACATTAAAACCTGATAAATCACTTTATTGTTATCATATAAAACCGATGTAAATTTTTAAGCAGAAATGTGTTGAGGTGAACGAGTGAGATTGGAACGTTACATGAAGTCGGACCTGTTCTCTAACAAACTGGTTTTCGATTGAACTAACTTCATTTTCTCTTCCATCACCCTTTTCATCACGTTGTGTTTTCGAAGATTTGTGATGTAAAATAATTTGTCTCTGTGGTGGAAATGATTTATTTCTTTTACAGTAAATAAAAAACGTTGGTCACTTTTAAACCTGCATTGTTTGTCACAGGGATTTAGGATAATTTGTTTTAATAGAATATGAAATAGCAGGTCAGCAGAACAACAGCTGAAGTGTTTGTCTAAGGCAGCGGTTCTTAACGTGGGGGGGTGGGGTGGGGTGGGGGGGTGGACCCACACCAGGGGGTGAGGGGTTGACCAGGGAAAGTTTGAGGGAATTAAGTTGAATGAATATAACTCATGGAAGAATATGCAGGTTTCTTGGTGATGTGATGTTTTTTTGTTTCACCAGACAGTTTCAGCTATGATAAAAACCTTTTTTTAATGTGGGAGATGTGACTTCCTAGTTCTTAAAGAGGTAGAGTGGGGGGGGGGGGCGCTCGAGAAAAAGGTTAAGATAAGAGAGAAGCTGATAATCAATTTAAAGCTCGTCAATAAAGTCTGGAGATAAGAGACCAAGAGAAAACAGCTCCCACTGAAAATACCAGCAGATAAAACACAGAGTGAAAGAGCAGAAGAGTCGGAACATTCACTTTTTATTTTAAATATTCCCTCTGAAAAATGAGCTTGATGCTGCAACACAACAATAGTTTACTTTAATAAACACATATAAGTGTTTATACAGAGTTTAAAGGACAAAGGTCACATCAGCTCAGTTTGTGCAAACGAGACAGAAACACACAGTGAAATAAACTCTACGTCTTCTTTTAAAGAAATAAAAAATCTGCTGATTTTCAAAGTTCATGATGAAAATACAAAAAAACATATTTTTCATAAAAATCTTATATACATCTTCCTACACACACACACACACAAACAGACAGTTCGTGGTCCGCATGAAAAAGTCTCAGACCGTCTCTGTAAACCACAACAGGCTGATGTACGAGTTTAAAATCAAGGAATTATTCTTCAGGTCTATCGAGAGCAAAAGTCTTCAACATCTTCTGGTTCCCAGTTTCACAACAAGGTATCTCCTGATCCTGAGCAGGAACATCTGGACCACAAGGTATCTCCTGATCCTGAGGAGGAACATCTGGACCACAAGGTATCTCCTGATCCTGAGCAGGAACATCTGGACCACTTCAAATGAACTGTTTGGTAAAATCCACCTTTTCAAACTGTCCACAGCTCCGAGTTTAAAATAAATCCTTGTGTTTCCCTCGTGTTTTTACTTCTTCAAACATCAGAGGAAGACGAGCAGAGGAAGAAGCAGCGTCACCAACAGGAAGCAGGAAGTGTTGGGAACCGTCCTCACAGCTGATGAGCGATACCAACGCACCTCCTCCGAGTCATCTGCAAAGAAAATGAAGAAACGTGTTCAAATTCCAGTAATTTTTTTTTAACAAATCCACAATTTAATCTCAAACTTCTTTGTGATCATTGTTCACTGATACAATTTGAAATCATGATTTATAGTTTCTCATTCGATGCTTCACGTTGTGCATCGTACATGTTCCTTGTATTTAATGTATTTCTTTTTTCCTTATGGTTATTTATTTATAATATGCATCCGTCCTTGTTTCTCTGTGTGTGTTTTAATATTTCCTTTATCTTAAACTCTGACAGAGAGAAGAGAGAGACGGGCTCTTGGTTTGTGGTTATTCTGTAAGTCTGCATGTGGATTACACTCATTTACATGTTAGAATAAACCCTGACTTGCAGATGAGCAGGCGCGGCCTCTGCTCATTCACAGTCATGTATTCACAACCAGCAGCTTCACTGGGAACAACAGGGCGGCGGCTTTTTGTTCCAAGGTTGAAAAGTGTGAACGACTCAGTTTGAGAACAGACGTCTGACATCGAACACACCTCAGGAGACAAAGACAAGGAAAGCTGCTTCCATTCATCTGTAAAGCACCAGTTTCAAATGTCCCGAGCCTGAGTCAGGATCAGACCGATGTGTGTGTGTGTGTGTGTGTCTTTGTGCACGTGTGTGTGTGCATGTGTGTGTGTGCACGTGTCTTACCACAGTCTTTATGGAAGACGTTGGGGAAGCAGTGCAGGACGCCGTAACCACAGCGACAGTAGGAGCATCCTTTCTGAACCCACTCCCCGTGAGGAATCAAACCACAGCTCCTGCGGAGACACAGAGAAGTTTTATTTACATATTGATAAATCTGTTACCATGGAAACAAACAAGCAGGTCCACGACTGATACTGAAGAAACAATTACAATCGACTGATTAGAAATGAACGTGATTCTTTGAGGTGAAGGACTGAACGACTCCTCCCACTTCACTAACTACGTGTTGTGTTGCTCGTACCTGATGCGCTGGTCGTACTCGCAGCTCCGCCCGGTGAAGAACTGCGGGCAGGTGCAGAAACTGCCCAGGATGCACGTGCCTCCGTTTTTACAGCAGCTGCGACTCTGCTCGGCGCCTGCACCAAAAAAACACGAGACGACGTCAGACCCGTGAGCAACAAAACACACACGTCCTTCAGAATGTGATTTAACATGAATCAGTGTAAGATTCAGAGTTTGTTGAACCTCCTGGGACCACTCCTGGTGTTTCATTTTATTAAATCACATCTTTATTAATTTATTTTCCTTCCTGTTTGACCCTGGATGAGTTTTATTCATAGTTTAGTCATGAACTTGTGAGTTTTTATGCCTGTAAGAGGTTTTTAATCCCTTTGAAATGATCTATGTGTCTTTTAGTTTGTGCATCAGGGTTTCACGTCCCTGTGAGACGGCCTGAAGACCCCGGCTCGGCCCCCGGACCTCAGGCTCGGCCCCTCTCTGCTTGTATCTGTGAGATAAACCAGGCTCTCCATCTGGCAGCACATTCCTGTTCTCCTCTGCTTCACATCATCAGACAAACACAAACCAGAGTCAGAACAAACGTTGGAAAGTAACGAAAAAACACTAAAACTAAACTGACGACCGACGGAAACTCCACCAGACTCTGGATCAGTCTGACCCGTCGACCACACACTTCAGTTCAACGTAGAAACCTTTGAATACGAGTTTAAGTAAAAAACTGTTGACAAACAAGCAAGTAAATTGACTCAATCACATAAATGTTTTAAACTTCTACAAATATTTGCTGCCTGTCCTGCAAAATGATATTTAAGAGTAGAGTATTTAATCAGCCATGGGTGTTGTTACTATAATATTTCTGCATTTAAGAAAATACTGTAAGAATACATCAGCCGGACTGTCACCAGGAAACAATGTAGAGTCCTGGAGATCCAGTAGAAATATCATTTAACTCCATTGAACATACATTTGAGATTCTTCTTCAGTCTCTGAGCTCAGAGTCCAGGAAACATTCTCAGTATTTTGGAGTTAACTCAAATTGTTGTGTTCATTGGTTTGTGGGGCTCATCACCTCGTGTGTGTGTGTGTGTGCTCAGTGAAGATGTGTGAACTCACTGCCTGTGAGGCCGATGAAGGGCAGGACGGCGCTGGCGTCACGGTGTTTACGGTCCCCTCCACTGTTTGGGGAGCTCACCTGTGCAAACTGATCCAAAAAGTTCTGAGAGGGCTGCTGGGGTTTCACCACCGAAGAAGAAGAAGAAGATGATGGTGATGATGGTGATGATGGAGAAGATGAAGAAGATGAAGGAGGAGGAGGAGGTGGTTGATCTTTGTCACATTCATCTCCCTCACAACCTGAAAAATCAAATAAACACCAGATTTTATAATTAAAATCACTGTAAAACAAAACCAAACTGTAAAACAGACACTGGTCAGAGGAAAAGATTTACACTGTAAGAAATAAACTCTCCTGGAGAACAGATTATTTCAGTATCAGCGTTTATGTTTGTCGATGTAAAATTTTACAGAATAAACAAAACACAAACGATCTAAATTAACTTCTATACCGTAAAGAAATCAGTGAATGGTTCCTGAAGCTTGTTTTGGTTTTATAATCATCAGACTGAACAGACGCTGCTTTTGGTTATTTATCAAGTTATTTTCCTTCAGATCAAACAGGTTTCTAAACTACTTTTCTGTGTGAATGTAAAGTTAAAACCCACTGAAACCACTGAGGCCACTTCATGAAACAAACCAGTGACAGATCCACTGGAAATGAATCAATTACAATATCATCCAGTTCATAGCTCAGTAGAACCTGAGCCACAGGCCTCGCCCAGTTTGAATCCGGTTGTTCATACAGAAGTGAAAACTGTTTCAGAGCTGAGTTGATTAGTTAATGAGCTTTTCTTTCATTAAACGTGTTTGGAACAGAAGTGAGGAACTGACCTGCAGCAGCAGCAGCAGCCCAGTGCAGAGAGAGAAGCACACACACGAACCTGCAAACACACAACCAGCTCGTTTAGAACAACAACATCACTTCAATTCAACACGTTTCAGTTAAACATCTTCTCTGAACTCACCTGAGCAGCTGATTCCACAACATGTTCCCAGAGACAGAAGAACTCCACTGGGGTCGAGTTCTTTATAATCTACTAATTTATATCAAATCATGCGAAGGAAAAAAAAGGTGAAACTGAAAAAACAATTTCCAGAAAATCGTCTCCGTTAATTCTCCCTGAAAACCAGTGAGACCGATGCAGCTGCAGAGAACCTGAACTCGACCAGGGACTGATTCACCCACTGACCCTCAGGTGGTTCTCACACAGGAAGCCACGCCCACTCCCACAGCTGGTTCCGTGGGTCTGAATCCACAAGAAAGTGTCTCCAGCTCCACCCCCCGGTTCCATTAGAGAGAGAATCACTATATAAACACTGTGAACAGATATTTAAAACTTTGAGGACATTGAGAAACTTTTACATTTAAAAAGCTGCTTATTAATAGAATAATCCATGTGTTTAATCTTTGTGTAGAAGTGAAATTAACTTTGTCACATTTAACACATGAAACTGCTGAAACTGGAGGAGACAACGTGTGTAGATGAGAAACTTCACAAAGAGAAGCTTGTTGTTTCTGCAGTGAAATGAGGGAGGAGCTGTTTCCTGCAGCATCATTAACATGAGAAGGACGAGCGAGCTGCATATACATGTGTATCAGGAGGGGGGGGCTGAATAAAGAAGGGGAACTCGTATCCTTCTTTTATACATTTAAAGTCCGTCCTGCCAAGGAAACCACAAAGACTTTAAAAAGATGGAAACAATTTAATTTAATGTTGGATGCAAAATTTAAACTCTAAAATCAACGATTTCTAAAATCTGAAAATCTGAAACTAAACGGTTCACTGTGTGCGTTTTTATTTTTTTATTTGGCACATGAAACAAACCAACATGTAATAAACATGCATATTTTTTATTTTAAACTTAAAATAATGATCCTTCTTTCAAACTCTGTACAAAAAATTTGCTCCAATTGTCATTGTTAGAACTTGGAAAACATCATTTTAAAAGTGAGTTTCTTTTGCATCTAACTTTTTCAGAGCAGGTTTGACTTTGATTCATTTTCAGAGAACGTAGAGAATCCTGAGTGTTTAGTGACAGATCCAGAGGCTCCACTGCTTAGATTTAAAATAATCTGTACATGTTTTACTTTTGTTGGTTCATGTGTTTAACTTCAGACTTTATTCCTGGATTGTACACAGGAAGCAGAGCCCCCCCTCCCCCCTCCCCCCTCCTGCTCGGTCTGGGCTCTGAGCTGCAGGACGAGCTGAGGTGGAAATGGGTATTTTGTGATTTGTGCAGAAACACAATGAAGTCTGGTCTCATGCTAATACACAGCAGGAGAGTCAGCAGCAGGAGGGAGAGGCTGAGAAACCACAGGAAACCTGCAGGAGGAACAGAGACCCCTGCTGGCCCCGGAGGGAACAGACACACACATATATAAACATGTATATCTATGAACATGCATATAAACATATTCTCTTGATAAGAGTTAAGAACAGAGGATGTTGCACCTTGTTAAGATCTATGAGACAAGTTGTGATTTGTGAATATGAGCTGTACAAATAAAATGATTGATTTTTCATGTTTTGGTTTATTTGCAGCTTTAACAAACCAGTAAGAGTTTGTCTTTTACCTTCTGCTCCCAGTCTTTATGCTAAGCCACGCCCACAACACCAACACAGGATCTTCTCTGAGTTCTGAGGTAAATGAAACTCAGAACTTTCCTCAGAGCCGTTTTCGATCCCTGTGAAACATCTGCTGTCGCCTGGCAACTCCTTCGATGTGAAATACAATACGCTAAAAGGTTGATACATAAAAACAAGGCAGACTATTTGATTTATGGTTTAATACAAGTTTGACCTTCTTTATTTATAAATGATCTTTTACAACAAAGCAGTAGAAATGCTCCTTCACTAACTTTACACCGTTTTCTTCAGCATCACGTCACAGATGCTTCATCTTCCCAGACTGTACGATTTTTAAGATGCTCACTGTTTATTCTTCGTTTCTTTAAAGAATACGGAGGACAGAAATGTGTTGGCTAAGCAATGACGCTAGTTAGCAAACATTAGCATTTCTAGACAATTGGGAATCAGCTTCAATGATGTGGAAAACAAAATGGACTCCAGAGGAAACACAGAGACAATAAACAATGTGATTGATTTTGCATGTAAGCAGTTTTATACTCTTCAGTTCAGATCTACTTTCCCACCACGACATATTGTGCGTCCTGAGCTTGAAACCTATCGTTGTCATGACGATGGCAGCGTCACCGAGCATCGGACACGCCCATTTCAAACAATGTTCACGTGCGGGTCCAGCGTAGCTCACGCTCTCTTTTCATTTTCAACTATTTGTGGCGTTTTTCATGCAAACAACATGAAGCCTCAGTTCAGCGTCATCTTGGTTTTTTTTAATAACCGGGTATGTTACCATATTTGGAAGAGCAGGGGGTGGAGCCTGAGTGAGACTGACCCCTGCTAACTCCACCCATTGGACAGTGCGAGCTGTCAATCACAGAGTCTCATTGCTTTCAGTAGACATTGACGTAAAACCAGTTTCGCGCCTCCTGTTGGTCATTTGAGGGAATACAGGTTTCAGGCACTTCCCAGACTCCATTTTTATTTACAGTTGATGGAACCAGTTATTGTCTGACGTCACCTGATGAAGCCGACGCTGAGGAGGACGATGATGTCACAACAATAAGAGCAGAACTATGAAAAATTAAAATCTACAAACTTTGGTTCAAAGTAAAAACATAAATTTGAATCTGCAGGATTCTGTCGGCACCTCGGGAAAGTTTCTGATACTCGTTGCTTAAAATGTACGTTTCAGACCCATTTTAAACTGAAGCTTTCAACTTTCCTCCTCCTCGTCTTCCTCCTCCTCCTCCTCCTCTCCTTCCTCGTCTTCCTCTTCCTCCTCCTTTGCTTCAGTCCTGTTCATCTTCCAGCTGAGACTCCATTCGCTCTTCATCCTCTCGTCGTCTTCGAGCATCAGACCCACGTGTCTCCGGGGTTCGGTGGAGAAACACGTCACTTTGTCCTCGTCCGCCTTCTTCCAGCGACAAATCCTCCACGACTCTTTCCAGGCCCACCACTCCTCCTCTTCCTCCTCCTTCTCCTCCTCTTCCTCCTCACTCACATCTCCTGCCCTGTGAGCCACTGCCACCACACATGACTGCTTCCAGGAGGAGAAGGAGGTGTGGAGCTTATGGAACTGCAGATGCAGCGGGACGTCCACTTTCTGTTTGACTCCTTTACACAACTTCTTTTCTTCCTCCCTCTCTTCATTCACGTCTTTATTGTCTTCCTCTTCATCCTCCTCCTCCTCCTCCTCCTCCTCCTCCTCCTCCTCCTCCTCCACTTCTTCATCATGCTCTCCTCCGTCATCTTCTTTCTCCTGATCTTTGTCCTCCTCCTCCTCCTCTTCATTTTCTTCCTTTTTCAGTTCACCTGCTTTGACCTCCTGCTCAACGGATTCTTCAATTTCCTCATTTTCTTCTTCTTCTTCTTCTTCTTCTTCTTCTTCTTCTTCTTCTTCTTCTTCTTCTTCTTCTTCTTCTTCTTCTTCTTCTTCTTCTTCTTCTTCTTCTTCTTCTTCTGCTTCTCCACTCAGCACCTCCTTGTTTAAATCTTTTACCTGTTGCTTGTCATCTTCATCCTCCTCTTCTTCCTCCTCCTCCTCCTCCTCCTTATCTTTGTCTTCCTGTTCTTTGCTTAGTTCCTCTACCTCCTTCTCATCTACTTCTTCATCACCTTTGTCCTCTTCCTCTACATCTTTTTCCATTTCCTCAGTTTCACCCTCCTCTTGTTTTTCATTTGCTATTTCTTCCTCCTCCTCCTCCTCCTCCTCTTCTTCCTCTTCATCCTCCTCCTCCTCTACATCTGTTTTCTCCTTCTCATTTTGCATGTAATTGTCCACATCCTTCTTGTTTATTTCTTCATCTTCATGTGCTTTTTTGTCCTCCTCACTGTCGATTTCTTCATCTTCTTCTTCGTCTTCCTCCTCTTCTTCCTCCTTTATTTTGTTTACTTCATTGTCCTTCTTGTCTTCTTCGTCTCCCTCCTCCTCTTCCTTATCATCTTCCTCCTTTCCTTTGTTTATATCCTTGTCCTCCGTGTCAACTTCTTCGTCTTCCTCCTCCTCCTTTCCTTTCTTAATTTCCTGCTCCTTCTCCTCTTCTTCATCGTCCTCCTCCTCCTCTCCTTTCTTAATTTCCTCGTCCTCATCGTCAACTTCTTCCTCTTCGTCTTCCTTCTTTCCTTTGTTTATTTCCTTGTCCTCCTCTTCTTCTTCTTCATCTTCCTCCCTTTCCTCCTTTCCTTTGTTTATTGCCTTGTCTTTCTCCTCTTCTTCATCTTCCTCCTCCTCTTCCTCATCATCTTCCTCCTTTTCTTTGTTTATATCCTTGCCCTCCGTGTCAACTTCTTCATCGTCCTCCTCCTCCTTTCCTTTGTTTATTTCCTTCTCCTTCTCCTCTTCTTCATCTTCCTCCTCCTCCTCTCCTTTCTTAATTTCCTTGTCGTCATCGTCAACTTCTTCCTCATCATCTTCCTCCTTGTCCTCCTCTTCTTCATCTTCCTCCTCCTCTTTCTGCTTTCCTTTGTTTATTTCCTTATCCCTCTCCTCTTCTTCATCTTCCTCCTCCTCTTCCTCATTCCCTCTCTTAATTTCCATGTCCTCCTTGTGAACTACTTCCTCTTCGTCATCCTCCTTTTCTTTGTTTATATCCTTATCTTCTCCATCAATGTCTTCATCCTCCCCCTCATGTATTTTCTTCTCCACCACTTCTACTCCCTCATCCTCCTCATCCTCGTCTTCATCTTCTGTCTCTTCCTCCTTGTCTTCTTCTTTGTCCTCAATTTCGTTGACATCTCTCTCCTCCTCATCTACTCCTTCATCCTTATCCTCCTCCTCATCTTCTTTTACATCCTCCACACTGTTCACTCCTTGCTCCTCCTCTTCCTCCTCCAGTTCTTCCTCCTCTGGTTGGATCCATCTTTTCGGAGTCCTCCAGGCCTCCGTCCACTCTTCACTGTCTGCGATGCCGTCGTCCAGCCCTGAGGTGAGGAGGAGGTTAGTGGTTCTTCGTCTCCTCGTCATCATGTCGCTGTGTCGCTGATGAGACGCCAGTGAAGCTGTGCACCACCTGTGGATGGAGTCTGGGTTTCAGTTTCAGCAACTCGATGAACAGTTATTCACAAACTTAAATAAAACAGTTTCTCCACCAGGGGGCGGTGACACGCTATTTCAACTTCTTAGATGGATAGATGGATGGATGGATAGATGGATGGATAGATGGATAGATGGATAGATGGATGAATAGATGGATAGATGGATAGATGAATAGATGGATAGATGGATGGATAGATGGATAGATGGATAGATGGATA
>NC_083636.1:2085882-2123382 GCF_963576545.1 Limanda limanda
GGACTCCTCCCAGTCTGAGAGCTCCTCCTGTTCGACCATTATAACAAATGTTTTTATCAACATCAAATTGAAAGAGCAAAGTAAGACCAGTACAAAGTGTGTTGGTTCCCACCTGCTGCTCAAACTGCTGCAGCGCCTCTAGCTTGTCACTGGGGCATTGTTGGTAATCAGGCCAAACCTGATCCCAGCTCGGCTTCTGTTGTCTGAACACAAAGATCATGGTCTTCCACGTTCCGGCCCAGACAGGAAGAGAAAACACTTCTACTTTATCTTTGACAACTAAACTTCTATCAAACAAAACCTCCCACTGGAACCGTTTCTGCTCGGAACGCTCGGACGGCTCCGGACGCTTCACCTGGAAACAAGAGGGACGAAGGTTAACAAGAGGTTCATCGGTCAAACAGCTGGACGAAGGTGTTTCCTCTTCCTCACGTGCTACGACGAACATTCAAATTAAAAATCAGAATGGATTTGATTCATTTCTTTGAGGCCGAGTCTGAGTGAAGTCTTTTCTGATTCACTTTTTAAAATACTCATACGTCTAAACACTGTGGGTTAAACTGAGTTTGTGTCTCAATACCTGTTTCCACGAGTGACTCCATTCCTCAGCAGGCAGCGTCACTTCCTCCTCTGATCGGATCACATCCTGTTTGTACGTCCTGTTGTTCGTCACCTCTATGGCTGTGAATCCTTGGACTTTGGTTTTTCTCTCCTTGTCCCTCAGGTAAAGATATTTCGGAGGCTTCAGACTCTTCCAGGACTCTTTCCAACACAGGCCGAACACGTCCACCTCCACTCTGCGCTTCGGCCTGTGAGGTTTGGGAGACGACCTCCTCCCTAGGGGGGGGGGAGGCGGACGAGGCTCAGGTTTGGATTTGGGAGGAGGAGGAACGACCTTGAATTTGATCTTCGGCTTGTTTGTGTCGGCTTCGCCCGCACGGCTGGCCAGTTTCCTGAAGTCGGACATCTCCCCTTGGGACTGGCCTCCATTGGTGATAGACCGGTGATAAGTCCACTTGGAGAAAAGTCTGTGCAAACAAAACCAAACTGGTTTACTGGATATTAAACGGCACTGACAGTGTCTTATATTGGAGCAAGATTTACATGTTCTATCCAAACATCTGCTCAGATGGTTGTTTATTATATAATTAGGGTCCAAGAACCGACGGTTGTATTTCCCTTTTGGGCTTTTTCAGGCCTAGACGCTCAAATTCTTACAAATTTTGCAGGAAATTCAAAACCCTAATAAGTAATTGTATTCTGGAGCAATTTGAAATGGGCGTGGCAAAATGGCTCAACAGCGTTAGCTTTCACCGATCTTCACAAAAATCGTAGCCCAGCTGTATCATGACTAGACAAAAAAAAAGTCTAGAGATGCATGAGAAAAACCTAACAGGAAGCCCGCCATTTTGGATTTGGTGGCCATTTTGGCCGTTTTCTAAATTTTTTCTGTGACGTACTTCTCCATGGGTTTTCATCAGATCAACTTCATCCGGAAATTAGTGTCCTCACAACAAGATGGAGATATAAACTACCTTGAATTTTGAGTTTTCATCAGACGGTGTGATCGTGGCGTAAAAGTTTGATTACACGCCATCAAAACACGATGTTCTGTATCTCAGACATACATGGTGCAATCGAGTCCTAACATGTAAGACAAGAGTCCCGGCCTGATGACATCTACACAGAAATTATGAATTAAAATAACAGCGCCCCCTAGAGGCAACAGGAAATGTCTTGTTTTGGGAGCATCTTGCACTTTGATGTATCAAAAGTGTCTCAAGACATTGATAATGGCATAAGATTACTGGGACTTTTCGTCGAAATTGCTGTTACTTCAGTGTTCATGCTTCAGTCTCTCTGAAAATACATTTGTGTAACAGCAGCACCCCACTGAAGATATTTATATGGTTTTAAGGAATGGGCGTGACAAAATAACTGACTAGCGCCCCCTAAAGTGAAGCCGACATCTAAAAAATTGATAGGGACATTTGTCTTTTCATGACAAACAAATAAGTGGAATGAACTTGTCCTTGGGCTTTCAACTTCAAATTCTGTGAATGTCATCTCAACAAGATGGAGATATAAACTACCTCGGTATATATGATTTCATCACACGGTATGACCGTGGCGTGGAGTGACATTTTGATGATTCGCCAAAAAAAAGGGATTTATTATAACTCCTCTGTGCATTGTTCTTTCAGCCTCAAACCTCATTCACACATTCACAGTCCCGCCCTGATCAGATCCATTTCAATATTGACTCATCATTACAGCGCCACCTGCTGGATACAGGAAGGGACATGTTTTAAACTTTGATGAACTGCTCTTGGCTGCTTTACAACATACAGCTCAAGTGAGCTGTGTATATATAAAAGAACACTTTAAGGATTCATTAAGCAAATAATTCTTTGTTGTCAGTTTGCTTTAATGCCACAGTGTCAGTGATGTTAGAATCCTTTGATGTCTTCTATGCAAAGATGAAAGATTTATACGATCTGAAGAGAGAAAAGAGTGTTTTTGACCTGAACAGATCTATGAGTCTAGTTAAGTGATAGCAATAGCACAACCTACTGCCAAAAGGATGTAAGTCTCGTTTTAAAACTAAATTCGATTAAGATAAAGTTTTCACTATGGGGTCTAACTTGATGGGGTGGTCCGTAATGTGTGATTAGTGAGCGTGGTCCAGCGGTGCATGACAGACGCAGGAAGTGAAGTGTTTATCCTTGTCGCAGAGCGCAAAACGCATGCAATACGCAGATGTGCGCTTGGTCATTGATCTCTCTCTCCACTTACTGCTTTTGACATAAAGGCAGCAGCTGCTGAGAGGTAAGACTCTCTTTTCAATAGTGTGTTAAAACGTTTGAAAAAGAGGAAGTGAAGGAGAAGGAGGGGGAGCAGAGATCTGTTTCTGTTCAGAGGAAGTGAATCTGTTCTACAGTCTCTGGCAGCAGCTGAAATGGAGCAGCAAGAAAATCCACTGGACAGAGAAAGATTCTGCTGTTCGATCTGTGTGGATCTCGTGAAGGATCCGGTGACTACTGTCTGTGGACACAGCTACTGTAAGAGCTGTATTAACACCCACTGGGACAATGGGGAGGAGAGAGGAAGCTACAGCTGTCCTCAGTGTAGACAGACCTTCACACCGAGGCCTGTCCTGGGGAAAAACACCATGTTAGCTGATTTAGTGGAGGAGCTGAAGAAGACTGGACTCCAAGCTGGACCTGAAGATGTGGCCTGTGATGTCTGCACTGGGAGAAAACTGAAAGCCCTCAAGTCCTGTTTGAATTGTTTGGCCTCTTATTGTGAAAAACACCTCCAGCCTCATCTTCAGTCAGCTGCATTGAAGAAGCACAAGCTGGTGGAGCCCTCGGAAAAGCTCCAGGAGAACATCTGCTCTCGTCACGACGAGGTGATGAAGATGTTCTGCCGCACTGATCAGCAGTGTATCTGTTCTCTCTGCTCTGTGGAGGAACATAAAGACCACGACACAGTGTCAGCTGCAGCAGAAAGGACTGAGAGGCAGAGAGAGCTCGGGCTGAGGAGACAAACAATCCAGCAGAGAGTCCAGGACACAGAGAAAGACGTGAAGCTGCTTCAGCAGGAGGAGGAGGCCTTCAATGGCTCTGCTGATAAAGCAGTGAAGCACAGTGAGAAGATCTTCACTGAGCTGATCAGTCTGCTGGAGAAAAGAAGCTCTGATGTGGAGCAGCAGATCAGATCCCAGCAGGAAACTGAACTGAGTCCAGTCAGAGAGCTTCAGGAGAGACTGGAGCAGGAGATCACTGAGCTGAAGAGGAAAGACCATGAACTGAAGCAGCTCTCAGACACAGAGGATCACAACCAGTTTCTACACAACTACCCCTCACTGTCACCACTCAGTGAATCTACACACTCATCCAGCTTCAGGATCCGTCCTCTGAGGGACTTTGAGGACGTGACAGCTGCTGTGTCACAGGTCGGAGGTCGACTACAGGACATTCTGAGTGAGACAGAGATTTTACAGATTGTGTCTCAAGTGGATGTTTTACTGCCTCAACCAGAGCCAGAGACCAGAGCTGACTTCTTAAGATATTCACAGGAAATCACACTCGATCCAAACACAGCACACAAACATCTGTTATTATCTGAGGGAAACAGAAAAGTAACATGTATGAGTGAAGAACAGTATTATTCTGATCACCCAGACAGATTCACTCATCATCCTCAGGTCCTGAGTAGAGAGAGTCTGACTAGACGTTGTTACTGGGAGGTGGAGGTGGAGGAGGGGGAGGGAGAAGTTAGTGTAGCAGTCGCATACAAGAATATCAGCAGAGCAGAAGGTTCAGATGAATGTGCATTTGGATTCAACGATAAATCTTGGTCATTAGATTGTTATGGAAACAGTTATGACTTTTCTTACAACAGCATCAACACTCCAGTGTCAGGTCCTGTGTCCTCCAGAGTAGGAGTGTACCTGGATCACAGTGCAGGTGTTCTGTCCTTCTACAGCGTCTCTGACACCATGACTCTCCTCCACAGAGTCCAGACCACATTCACTCAGCCTCTCTATGCTGGAGTTTATGTTTATCCTGGATCCACAGCTGAGTTCTGTAAACTCAAATAGACTCGAGTCATTAAAAGCAGTGATTTAGATTCTGTGTTTAAATCTTTAACTTATTTTGTCTCCATGTTTGTTGATCAAAGTTCGTCGTGGTGACGTTTCTGCTCCCCACAGAGATCAGCTGTCAATCAAACACTGACCTTCCTTTATCACACATATTTAGTTCTCACTTTGTAAAGACAGAGATCTATAATTACACTGACATGAATGTGTTTGAAAGAACCCGAGCACCGAGCGGTGGGAGGTCCTATTGTATTTTGAAGGGCTTGCATATCCATTTTGGGCTTTTTCAGAGCGAAATTGCTGTAACTTCGGTGTTCGAGGTTCAACCTTCCTCAAACTACATGTGTGTAGCAACAGCTATACTTTGATGAACTGCTCCTGGGTGCAGAACAGCTCAGTCAAATCATTGGAACCGATGTTGTGACAACTCCACTGTGCATTGTCCTATCACCACCAAACTTCTGTCTCATGATCAGAGACTAAGCCTGAGCAGCTCTATGTGTCATTATTTCCTCAGGGTCATAGCGCCACCTACTGATTCGCCATGAAACAGGAAGTACTTTGTAAATCCACTCTGCATTATCCAACCGGCTCTGAACTACTGGCGCATGATAGCGTGGACCGTAATGACCAATCAGCAGGCAAGGATCGACGTTGCGTAACGGAAGCAGGAAGTGAAGTGTTTATCCTTGCCGCAGAGCGCAAAACCCATGCAACGCGGAGACGTGCACTTAGTCATCGATCGCTCTCTCCACCGACCGCAACAGACTTCAACGTGCGGTTGCTCGGGCCCGTCAGTGCTACAACATAGCCCTAGTTATTATTTATTTTGACTGTTTTATGTTTTATTTGATATTTTCAAGGTTTGTAATTTATGGTAAGATGCTAAATCTTTTCTCTCTGTCTCATGATCATGATGATTTATTCTCACCCTGTGAGGGAACTCTTCTCCTTCCAGTCAGACTCTTGTTTGCACTGGTCGGCCTCGCTCTGCGCTCTCTGCTCCCATCTGTCCCTCAAACGCCCGTTGCCGAAAGACCTCTTCTCCTCTTTTTTGGACAACATCCTAACGCCTTATACACACACACACACACAGTAAAAAAACAAAACAATAAACAACAGAATCGTCAGCATAGAGATTAGGAACCCAGGGAGAGGAGCAAACACTGAATTTGTGGGGAAACAATGTGATTTCTGGAGTTTCCTGAAACACAATGTTGTTTATAATAGGATCAACATTTTTCAAAGAACATGAACTGTGAGAGTTTACAAGAAAAGTTCTGATAAATCACAAACCATAGTATGATCACTACCGAGTCTGCGAGTCGACATTTGACATAAAAGCAGAATGAGATTCGAACACGAGAAACAGAATCATGAGCAGGAGAAGAAAGGACAGATTTACTTAAAGTACATAAAGTATATTTGTGTTAGAGTAGGGACAATAAGAGCAGAGCATCACTGTGAAGTGTCTCCAAGAAGTGAAGAGAAAACTTGAACAATTTAGTATCTTTATAGTAGTTTGATATCTGTTTTTTAATGTAAATGTATTTTACAAATCATTTCATAAAAGTAAATGATCACAGCTGATATTAGAGTCATTAGAACAAATGATGAATATCCCGACTCTTTGTATTATCACTGTTCTCATCACATTCAGAATTAAAGCTGTTTCACAGCTGTGGAGCAACTTCCTCATGTGATCTCTGAGCTCTGCTGCCAATACACACGTAGAAAACTGAGAGCAGACTCAGACATGAATGTGCAAATATGAATGAGAATTTCACACTCCAATCTATTTCTGCTCGTTCAAATCCGCGTGCCAGACGAGGACTTGCAGACGGAGTAATGCTCCAGATTCGGTTTGTGTTGGTCAAGTAATTTCTGAAAAGATGTAACATGATGTCACAACAACAAAACTCTTTTTGAAGTGGATGAGACGTTTCACTTTCGTGCTGTGACTCAGAGACGATGCGAGTCAGCTGCTGAGAGAAAGTCTTTAAAATAACATCATGATGAATTCAGAGCTGCAGCACAAAATAAATATTTTGTATATTAATGTTAAAGGTCAGAACATTTTACGACAGACAGAAAACTATCCAACCCTTTAATATCAGGACTGAAATCCTCTCTATTATATTTTAGAAACACATTAACAGTCTGCAGCGTCTCAGATTTAGACTCAGACACAGGAAACCAACTCATGGTTCGAATTTACCTTTTCACTACTTAAATACAGATTTTCTGTTCAATCCCCAGTCAGACAGTTGTGAAACACACACACACACAGAATTCACTGTACAATCTCCACGCTACATCCCCATAGAACCAATAAACAGACAGACAGATGAAGGTATCAGGTTCAATTCTCTGTGTCTTGTTGGAGAAGGACTCCTCCAAAAAGACGACCAGCGTGACGCTTTAACTTCACAGAGTGAGTGAAGAGAAACTCTGGTGCACAGCAGAGACTCGTCACAGAATTGACTCACGTTAGATTCTCTCATTTAAATAAAACCACCACTTAAATCCACAAAGAATAATCGCTGCTTTGAGAGAAACGTATCGACGGCATCAAGAAACCGAACACAACCTCAGATAGAACCAGGCTGAGGCCTGAGAGTAGAGAACAGAGCACAAAGAATACAGTTATAATTTTAATGGACAATATGAGACAAATTAATGTGTTGATGCTTTTCAGGACAATTAAGTAAAAACAGGAAACGTATTATAATAATACAGAAACTTAGCTTTGATATTTTCTTCAAAGTAATACGCAGATAAACAAGATGACCTAAGTGTAAAGTTATTATTATTATTAAAATTATTCCATGAGGGATTGTTAAAAAGGCTGTAATACTAAAAAATTTATATATTCTGTGAACTAACTGAGACAAGAATGTGTAGAGTTAAAGCTCCGGAGACGTCTGTGAGATATAAACATCTCAGACTTGAATCTGTCTGGACTGTGACTCAGTGCTTTACAGGTGCAGGTGTCTAGGCTCCGCCCTCATCCGTCACATGACCCTGGCTGTGGTCACCTCAGAGTTTAGCGTCGCTCTGCAGCTCAGATCAAACACTTGTAGACCAGTTCTTTTAACAGGTGAAGACAGAAGAAATCCATTCACTGCTACACTAACTATAAAAAAAGTAAATGACTTACCTGATGTCTTTGTCTGTCTCACTGTTCACGTCCCCTTATGTGTCCAATCACAGAACACGTCCCGGTGAAGTACAGTACTTGTCCTCTGTGTCTTTATCTCTCCACCTGTCTGTACGTCTGTCTGTCTCCACGTCTGTCTGTGTGTCTCTGTGTCTCTGTGTTTACCAGCGTGCACTCGCTCTGCTCTGTAGATCTGTGCTGGGCAGCTTTCCCCTCTTTGCTATTTTTACATTATACATGGACAGAACCAGAGCTCTAAATTTAGAGTGGGGGGGGGGGGGGGGGAGCCACACATGAGGACAGCGTCGGCCGCGTGGAACCGCAGGGAAGTGACAGGAAATACATGAATGTTGATCTTTATTCAACAGGTGCAACAACAAAAACAAGCGGGAAAAGCTGTAAACACGTCGGAGCCAATCAGAAAGCAGCGCTGCCAGCGAACCGTCTCAATCTGCAAGACGAAACTCAGCACGGACATATATTAGTGTAAAGACCCTCAGCCAATCAGAGGGAAGCATGACAAGCATGTTTCAGTGACCTGCCGTCGCTCAGGGTTACGGCAGCGTTCAGCCGCCGCACACGCTAACTTACATGTGATGTGGTCACGTGCATTCACTGTGACACATGACCAATCGACACCGCCCTCTGCCCTGGAAGAGACTAGGATATGACCTTCTAAACCAAACTCATTTATACAATAACTTTACTCTGACCCTTATTCTATTTATTTTATATTGTTCAAATGATTCTAAATTGCTTTTATTATTTCATCTTGTAAAGCACTTTGTTAAATATTTTTATTAAACTTGCTTTCCCCTCTTTATATAAAATGAATCAGCGTAACTTTTTTAGTTTTGAATATTCAGTCCACTTCTCTCCTCTGATCGTACGTTTGTAATCTCTCAGGTTTCACGCGAACACATGGAGCCGCTTCACTTCCAGTTCAAATAACACCTAGGAACTGTTTCACCTTTAAATCCCAGCTTTGCGTTTGTCATATCCGCAGACACACAATTTAAACAAAATGGTGAAATTCGCGCTGTCTCACCAAAGTCAAAATACAGATTGAAAACTGTTTCCTTCGTTGTTTTCTTTCCACTTGAGTTAAGCAGATCTTTTGGTTCTCTGTGTGGGGTTTTAATTGTTGTCTTTGTTTTCAAATGATTTGAATAAACATCTTTCCCTCTCGTCTATTCAGGTATGTCAGAGTTTATCTCCAATATTCAGCAGAAAACGTTTAAAATATGAATAATTCTGAACGGTGGTTGGAGGATTTGTAACCGCACCGGCTCTTCTGGTTCAGGAAGCAGAAGATCATGGGTAATATCCAGTGTTCAGTTGTGTTTCAGTTCAGTGAGACGACACTTTGATAGACTTTGTTTTTTCGACACATGAAAACCACGTCATCACTCGGACACAGAGACAAACAGAATGAATCCCCACATGTGGCTGCAAAAATATTGTAAAATATCACAGGTTGGAAATATACGCTTATGCTACATTCTCCAAATCTTCAGAATCATGTTTTAATATTTGACTAACATGGTCTCAGAGCAGATCTGGAGTTTGACCCAAAGCTGGTGGTGTATAAATAGCAGTGCAGCCTGGTGGAGATCTGCCTGGTGGCACTTTCCTGAGGATCCTGTTACAGGTGATCTCACAGAGAAGAGAACAGCAGCAGCTCAACCACCTTCCAGAAAGTTCCCTCAGTTGCATTCACACCTGTGGCTTATCAAACATCTCCAGACACAATAAGTAAAATAGAATTCAGTTCAGAAAACACAAAGGAACCAAGACATGTAAACACGAGATCCAGACCCTTTATTGTGATGAGTCACGTTGACCCTTCAGGCTTTATTTATCATCTGTGAAGAAATAGTTGTTTACAAGCATCATTGGTTCAGACTCTTCATCTTGATTTCAGAGGTCCGGTGCTGTCACACTGATTTACTGCAGTTTCAGCCTTGGTGTAAAGAGCCTTGAGACAATGTGAATTAGGATTTGATGCTATACAAATAAAATGGAATCGAATTAAGTAAGTTCAGTTATTCAGCAATTCCTTTCGGATATACTAAATCAGAGACAAATTTGAGATTATTGCATTTGGCAGAAAAAGCACAACGTCTGTTAAAATGTTCTTTATTGACATGATCGGTCTGTTAAAGGAAGTTTAAAGAAAATGCTCAGTTGGATTCATCTGGGCTGAAACATCCAGGACTTCTATTTGGCTTTGGGGACACTCGTGGTCTCGTACAGAGGAAGGAGAAACTTCCAGGACTCGGCCCAACCCGAGGGGGACTTCATGGGCATCTGCTCTCTCAGACCACCGGGAAGGTCCAGGGACCTCCAGGACTCTGACCAGCCTTCAAAGAACTTGTCTTTGGTCTCAACCGCCAACTTCACTTTCTTCTCTGAAGCCGGGACTTTCTTCGGACGAGGTTGGGTTTTGCCGATGAGGTGGCCTCCTGGGCACTTCTTCTCTGATTGTTTCTCTTTTTCAATATTGGAGAACAAATGCCTTCTTGTTTGGATTTTCTTCGTTATGATCACCCTCGGGTCAACGAGCTCCTCGGACTTGCTTTTGGGTTTGATCTGTGCGATGGGCTCCTGCAGCAACATTGTAGGGTTGTTGTTTAAGATAGTGTAGATCTTCTTTTGTGCATTATTTCCTCTTGACCACAAAACTGTGTGGTGACACGGATTGGGAGAGGACTCCAACCAAGCCTTCTCCACGAGGGGCATCTGGTTGGCCGGTCTGGAGGAGCTTCCCCGCTTGGATCCATCCTCGTTGGCAGTGGCTTGGTGCTGCTGAGTTGTGATGCACAGACCTTTCCCAGGTTGTCCTGAAGATCGATGATAAATGGTTTGATGGTTCAGGAGTGACTCAGCTCTCCATGATGTGATCCACTGTTTCTCAGGGTAACTTTCCCTGAACATCTTGTCGTCTAAAGTCCAGCTCATTTTAGCTTCAGCCGTCTGCAAGGACATCTTCTCTTTCATGGGTTGGATCTCCATCACCATATCCAGGCAGTTCCCTGTAGAACCCTGCTCAGTTCCGTTCTCTGTGTGGAAGGCTGAACACCTCCAGGCCTCCCTCCACTGGACTAGTGAGGGTGTATCATGGTGAAACTGACTGTCTGAGACCATCCAGGACGCCTGCCAATCAGAACTTGACTCGTGAGACCTCCTCTGAGCCTGTGAGCTGCCGGGAAGGGTGGAGGCTGCACTCGAACTTTCTTGGCTGGATTGTGCATTACCTTGCCGAGGGTCTGATCGCTGCTGGCGCCTTGTGGACCTCCACGATTCTCCCCAACTATGCTCCGCAGTTGGTCCATTCTTAGGGAATTCCACAGGCTCAAAGTGGTGCTGGTACCTAAGCCGATCGACTCGGACTTGGGGTGTGGTGGACCAACCTCCCTGCCAGAGTTCAGGCTCCTGTTGCAGAGGCTGAGATCTGTATTTCCATGAGTCTTTCCATTCTGAGGCAGTGGACCTCGTGTCTCTGTCCTCTGACTCCCTGAAAGGCCTCATGGGGTCAGGCCTCGTTCTTCTTCTTTCCTCCCTCATTCTATGTTTCAGCGTTTTCCGAGAGTCCATCCAGTTTGAGGAAAATGAGAAATGTTCCACAGATCTCAGAGACTGCAGCTGAGATTGGGTGAATTCTCTCTTCGTCCGGTGTATTATGTCATGTTTCAGTTGTTCATAGTATGGGTCTGCTTCCTCTGATCTTGAACCCTTCTCCATCTTCTGAGTCTTTGATGACAGGGGCTTTAGAACCTTCTCTATTTCTTCACAGGGTTGTGAGTTGTTTTTCACCTGCCATGACTTGCTCCACTCAGAGAGAGCAGCAAATTCGTTGTAGAGCTGCAGGTACAGATCTTTGTGTTTATGCTCACTGGACTCAAGCCTGATTTTATGAAGACAAGACTGTTTCTGCTGGATTGAGTCATCATGGGAATCATTGTCATCTGGTCTCAAAAAGCGATCTGAGTTATCGTGGTTGTTGTTGAGAGCCGGAGCGCCTCTCCATGAGTTTTCCCACCCTGGACTGTGAGAGCTTTCACTTTGAGGCTTGGATGTGTTGCAGACTTGAAGGTTGGAAATCCTCGAACATTCCTCCCACATGGAACTTACCTCACACTTCTTATCTTGCTTGTTCCTAACGTGAAGATGCTCCTGCTGACTCGCTGCCTTGGTGGATCTCCATGAATCACTCCATTCTGAGCACAGGGGTTTGTCGTGGTGCTGACTCTCCAGCAACATGGTGAAGAAACCGTATCTGCTGACATTCTCTTCATTCACAGAAGATGGATCTTTCTTATTGCTTGGGTTTGATTTCCTCCAGGAACTCTGCCACTTCTCAGCAGGCAGACTCACATCTAGCTCTTGTGTCTCCATCAGCCTGTTGTCGGGCTTGTTCCACAGATGAAGACTGTGAGGGTCCTTCATGTTGGGCCCGTTTGGCCGAGGCTTGTCTGCTTCAGAGTGAGGCTGCTGAGTCGCAAACATCCAGCACTGACCCCAGTCGGATGCAGCCTCTGCTGGTTGTGGCAGAGATTTGTTGTACTTCCATGCCTTTCCCCACATCATGGAAGAAGGTTGAGTCTGGCCGATGAACATGAGGGCCTGCAACCTGTTGAAATTCTTGTCCTGCCCCTTTCCTTTCTTGTTGCTTGGGGTTTGAGAGGAGAAGCCCTTGCTCTGGGCTCCTGACCGACCAAAGGATCCCGGCCCTGCACCACGAGGCTGCGGAGGCTGAGCCACGGGTTCCTTGCCCTTCCAGAAACTCTCATTGTCTATTTGAGTGTCAGCAGGTTGGATTTTCCTTTCCACCCGTTTGTAGATTCCCTGTCTGGCTTTCAAACGACCGGCCCACTCCTTGTTAATACTGTAGAAACAAACGTACAAGAAAAAACGTCTTCAGTCAATACGAAGACGCACGATCTTAATCTCACATGGACTTCTCGAAAATATTTCATGGTGGCTCACATGTGACGGCTGTAGTGAATATCATGTCATGCGAGGCACTACATGAATATTGGTACAGTAAATAGGGTATGATGGGAAAGTCCAAACTGATGGAGCCACACCACCACCTACAGGTCGGGCCACTACCAGAGGAAGATATGTTGGTCAGTCTCAGCTTTCAGGAGCCGGTCACACCCTCAGTCTTCATCATGCTGGGTTATGTTATACATGCTGCTGGGTTACAGCATGTACGGTGTATTAATACCCTGCAGTTCAGAGGTGAGGGGGCAGCTATACTGTTTATATTTAGAGTCGTGCATCATAACAGAGTTTTAAAAATATGATGTCAAGTGCGTGTCACAAAGGGGAACATACTGTATACATGTCATACTGAGGGGGTTCCAAGATATTTAATAGCTGAGGAATGCACAGTTATGTTCCTTGGAAGGATAAATGATTGTGTCACTGGTAATGACTTATATTTAATCAAGATCAGAAGAAGAAACTGGTACAAGATTGAACCTCCTACTGGGGACAGTGGTTGGAAACGGTCAGGTGTCCAACATGAGAAACCTTTAATTCTGTCACTCTAAATAGCAGCTTCAAAATATATATAGTATTTATATATATACAAACACATTGATGGACTTTTTCTCTACATAAAAAAACGTTATCCCTCGGACACAGAGTCCGACAGAGTTAATCAACAGCAGAGGGCGCTGCTGCTTAGTAAAGGTTACACAGTGTTACTTTAAAATATGGAGTAGTTAGAACTCCAGAAGGGAATCAAACCTGTGTCACTGTTCAGGTTTTCATTTTCTCTCCTCCCACTAAAGACTGGTTACATAATTCACCACAGAACATGAGGTGACGGACCGAGCTCTGGTTTCAAGGCGTGAACTCATCAAAGTTCTGTGACTTCAACATTCCTCAAAGTATTAATCTAATTTGTCAGCAGAATAAAATGTTCCCTCACCACCTTAATCACCTCGCTTCACTTCCTTCAACACGTCTCTTAAAACAACCACACCCGGCAGCTACTGACGGGAAGTACCAGTCAAGTGTCATGAACTCAAAATCAGTCTGTTGATTTGTTTAGTAGATGTTTAGTTTTTTTTTTAAAGAGATCAACATGTGTTTTCTTTTTGTGCATCCGACTCAACTTACTTAAAATGGATCATATGAGAATATTATAGAAACAGTTACTGTGAAGTGTAATAAGTTACAAGTCAGTTTGTCTCTGCAGGACGGAGTCATTACAGAAAGACCTGAGTTCATCAGGTCAGTATAAAGTTTGGTGTCATGATAAATGTAAATGTTAAATATAAGATGAATCAAAAAACGTTGTTACCGTGTCGCTGAAAAAATTAACTAATAACAATAATAATAATTCATTTTATTTGTAAGGCACTCTTCATCCGAGGATCTCAGAGTGCCACAAGTACATAGTTAAAATCAAAGTCCTAAAAACTCAACTCAAAGTAAAAACGCCTTCTTGAATAAAAAGGTTTGAACTACAATAATTAAATGTTTATCAGAATTACCAAACTCTCCTCCCACATTTCCGAACACTCTACTACTTCCTCCATCCAATGAATTAAAATACTAACTGGTTCTGAGTCAGACAGACAAACAGTCCTTACGAGGCCAGGGCGCTCCTCTCTGTCCGCTCCTGCTCCTGCTGCTTCTTCTGCTCCTGCTCTCGCGCCCGGATCTCCCACACGCTCAACATGATGGAGGCGTCGCAGGCGACCACCTCCAGGTTCTTCTCAGTCGACATCTTCACACGGCTTCAAACCCCCTGTCAACACAGAGGAAAGGAGATTTACTACAATAAAAAACATACATTCTATAACATCAACAAATGTTCAGATGCTCAGTTTGGATGCAGATAGTAAAATGAGTCTCTGATGCACCTTATGGTCTTGATGGTGAATGTGGAGACGCTGCAGACGCTTCAGCTCTTATATACGACAGGGGGGGGGGACTGGATATATATACACCCTCCTACACATTCTATACATGCTGTACCATTATCGGTGCCAGCGACCCCAGTGCTTCAGACAAGTATATGAACATATGCTATATAAGCTTTGACTTTTCTTTAAACTAAAAATCTAAAAGCCTCCAACCTGGAATATGAACGACTAAAGAACGCAGCACATAGAGAGAGAGAGAGCTGTATCTGTTTCTGTGCTTGATGCCCAGTGAACAACACATCAAGCAAACACGACGAGCAAAACTGTAACTTGGTCGGAAAACCTCGTGTAATATGATCAGTTTTAATAAATTAACAAGAGAAAAAGAAGAAATCCCATCGAGGCTGAAAGGTTCACGAGTCCTCGGGCAAAACTCTGATCCACCTCAAAGTGGCTCCGAGATCCAAACAGTGATTTATAAATGCACTTCATTCAATTCAGGAGAAACACTGGAAACCATGAACTGTAAATCAAAATGGACGACATGACAGATCAAAACAGTGGAGCCAAAGCGTCTTGATTGCCCCCTGGTGGCTGGCTACAGTATAGGTCATAAACCCCAACTCCTCCATGTCAGCAGATGGGACCTGAACCAACCTAAACAATCTGAGTAGATGTTAACTGTTCCTCCAAGATGGTTTCAGGTGGTTCTTGTCACATTGTTGTGACAGGTTGTGGTTTTAATCGGTTATTAGATGATATAAAAACAGGTGAAACATAATGATTGACAGCTGAGACTGGCTTGTGATTGGTCGAGCACTTCTGCACCGACTCGCCGGCAGCGTGAGCATCGAGATCTTTTGGCCTGATTTCTCGACAGTGGGAGGAGTTGGAGATGCGTCGGCCATGTTTACATCGAGTCTGTGGGAACTGAATGTTCAGTATTCAGTTCTGCTCCAGATCCAGGGTCTGTGCCCACTTTGAGAATCCAGGTCAAACCTCTAATCTCCCTCTGACTCCGGTTCAGAGGGAAATGTCTCGTTCAATGTTCCACAGAGAAACTTTCTACATTGTTTAAAATATATAATTTCCTCCCGAGGCGTCTTTTACTGAACTGTTTCCTACAGGAGGTTTGAATTAACTCGGTGTCACAGCTGCTCTTCCTCCTGAATTTGATCGTCTCATGTTGTGAGGTTCAAATCAAACATCCGCCTCACACCCTCCATCTGCTGTGTGTGAACAGAGAGCTGTGCAGAACTGCATGCTGGGAATGTCAGCTGCGTGGACAATAGGACACACATGCACACATGAGTGACACATGCAGCCGGGGCCAGTAACATGACGGGATACGTGACAACACAACAACAAAGACTTAACGCCAACTTAACTAAAAATCAGATGACGACAAAATGCTTTTACAGAGTTTGAAATCTGATTGAGCGTGAACTTCACAGCCTCTTTAGATAAACTGTTTGTGAGTCATTAACTTCCTTAAGGAAATGGAATGAAAAACGATCTGCACAAGTAACTGCAATCGACGGACAGACCGACAACATATGGTGACGGTAAAAATAGTTTGTGTGCAGCATGTTCTCTTTTCTCATGTGTGACACGATCACTGGAGCCTACAACATAAAACCAACACAAACACACAACGTGTTTACAACCTGGAACTACACAAACTGGTGATAAGTCAGGAAACACGTGGGGTTGTATTCAGGTTGTCACAGTTTGAAAACAACTTGTACAGTTTGTTCATTATCACAGTAACATGAGCACCAAGGGACTCAGCACTCGACAAGTCTGACTGTTTCCCTCAGCGGTTTTAATCCACTCCATTATTATTATTATTATTATTATAATTATTATTATTATTATTATTACTTTATTGTTATTGCACAGTAGACAAGTTAGACACAGACTCTGGGTGCAGAAAGTGAGGCCTATGTGGAAGTACCACCGGTCTTCTGTGTAATGACCAGCAGAGGGCGACTCCATCGGTTGTTTCTATAGAAGTCTATGAGGAAAATACCCCCTGACAACAAGTGATGTAGAGCAAAAAAAATGCCAAAGAATTATTTAAATCACATCTCTGGTGTGATTTTTATCAATTTGGGAATGAAATTTATTTTATTTTTGACAATCAAATAAATGTTCTGTCTTCAGTTGTATCTTTGAGTTGTATTTTTCCAGAACAGGTCTGTTGGCATCGTTTTTAGTTCTGTCATTTACAGGAACTATTAATCACTTCAAATCAAGATAGTTCCCAGATGCTGACTCAGAATCTATTATTTTGAAACCTCCTCCTGTTTCAGTAAACAGTCGCCCGACAGGTTCTTCATTCACTTATCAGTAAAAAGCTTCTGAATGGCAAGAATGTGATGGTTCTTGGCTCCAGGTGGAAAACGTCCACGTGCTCTGCAGGCGAGGGGAAGAGAAAATAAACAAAACACGACACTGAAGCTGGAAATCACCACGTTGGTCATTTTGGGGAATTCAGACTTTCCTCTGATAGTTTCCAGAGTGATAGAAGAGCAAGACAGATCCTTTTCTTTAAATGTTTTTCATTTGAGAGCATTTTTAAACAAATCTTTGACAGTTTGCAGAGTGTGGAGGTCGACCTGCGTCTCCACAGCAGCAGCGGTTAAACACAGGTTCATGTCTGATCACATTCCTGTGGCTGGTGACAGGTGTGTTGGATCAGAGCTTAGATTCCACCGAGAGTCTCAAAGAACCTGAGCTGCTCCAGACTTGGCACTTTCTCACATCACAGGCATCTTAAAAACGTCTTCACACCCACTGACGGCTCTAAGGTCAAGTTTCCTTCTAGTTTTCATCTGCTGTAAAAATTCAGACGATGTTTCAGAAACAGAAGTTTATTGTCAGCAGCATCAACAGGTCACTTTCCACGGCTTCATCATTTTAAACGCAGGATTAAAGAAGTAAAGAATGGAAACACAACACGTTGTCTCAGAGATCATTACAGGTTCACTCTCCAGCTTTTTTTTAAAAATGTATCGCTCGGAGGCAGAAATGATGACAGCTCGACCTTGATTGACATTTCTGATAAAGCGCCTGAAGAACCTGTCTGACCAGGATGCCAGTAAGAGGAAGAAGGTGTTAAATAACCTCGGTGTCGTTATCTGGGAAAAACTCTTGATTTTGGAGAGATTATAAAAACAAGTATTGAAATTACTGGATATGAATGAATGAATAAATATATGTTTTAAACCTGTGTCGTGCAGCTCAGATGGAAAAAGACACTGAGGGAACAAGACACTGCTTTTATTTACCTTTAGAGGCAACAAAGCCAAAACAGTCAGACAGATAAACACGTCAAACACATGATACATACAACATACAGTGCTACCGTCATTCAAATAGAACTCAGAAGAACTCGAGCTGTAAACTGCTCCTCATAGTGACGTTACATTCATGAGCTCGGGCAGATGTTTGTGTCTGGTTGCACAGAAAGTTCAGTTGGAAAGTTTGCAGCCGTTGTCTCTCAGATGAGGAGAAGCTGCTGAGGAGCTGGAGGCTGCGTCACATCGGGGGTCTCACGTTGAGGGAGAGGCTGGTCGGGTTCAGGTTGTTGGGGTTGTTGGGGTTGTTGGGGTTGTTGGGGTTGTTGGGGTTGTTCTCCTGAGCGGATAAAATGGCCTGGAACATGAGGACCCTCTGCATCAGCTCGTTCAGGAAGGAGAAGTTTTGAACCTCCGCTGCGGCTCTGTTCTCGTTCTCCTGCTGCCACTGCTTGACCTCCTCATACATGTGGTCGCTGAAGTACGTCCCCCCGTTCGCCGCCACCATGTCATCGACCTTCCTGAGCAGCCTCACCACCTGAGTTCTGTTGATTCTGATCTTGTTGTTGAAGACGTGGTACCTGTTCCCGCATCTGTTTAACAGCGCCCGGAGTTTGGGATGTCCGGTCTGCACGTACTCCTGGATGCTTCTGCCCTGCAGCTCGTCTCCTCGGGTGAACAGAACGATCATGAAGCCGGACGCCCTGGGGCCGAAGATCTGCTCCAGGGCTTCCACGCAGTTTTCTTCTTCTCTGGTGAACCTGCCGATCTGCATCACCAGCAGGAAGACGTGAGGCCCGGGAGAGGACACCTTGATGCATTTAACGATTTCGGTCTTGATGCTATCTGCACATTTAGCCGTATCCAGAATCCCGGGCGTGTCGACCACGTGGATCTTTCTGACACCTCTGGCACATTCGTTCTTGCAGGTCTCCGTCACAGACTGAGCACTCGCACAAGACTCAAATACCTTTTTACCCACGATGGTGTTGCCCACGGCACTTTTACCAACTCCAGTTTTCCCAATCATCACCATCCTGACGTCAGGACCTGCAACAGACAAAAATGCAGTCCTGTGGGAATCAGTCGAGAACAAATGTTTCTCGCAAAATAAAAAAATATATAACTGAGAGCATCATAAACATTGACAGGAAAAAGCTGAAAACGAGGAATGTTGAAAACTTCACCTGCAGGGATCGACAAGTGGAGACCCATAACTCGTCCTTCTGACAATGAGCAGCAAGACTTAAACACAAAACCCATGGGCTTGTATGATGCTTTGTGTAAAGTCGCCCTGCCCAGTGGGAGGAGGGTACTAATCACATCAGTTCTGATGCAGAGAAGCTGTTAAACCTTCCCGCTGCCTGTTCTACACTCAGCTGCTAAAATGCAACACAACAGAGCTCCTCCGCCTGGTGAGTCACATCTTTACTTCTTTTCTTGTTGGTAGTAAATCGGGGATATGACAATGAAATGTTCAGTGTCTTTAAATTTCATCTGTGTAAGTGGATCTGACACATGGACAAAAATGAAGAAAATAAATGTTCCATCCGGAATTGCTCGAGTTTCACAAGCGGTTTTGAAGTATATTGTAAACTTCTGCAGTTTATTTTCTTCCTCTCAACTTTCGTCAGTATTGTTTTTTCTTTTCACAAGTTTTAAATCAGTGCACTGCAGCAGGAGTTTCCCTCTGGAACGTGGTTACACAACTTTTCAGCAGGGCAGGTTACAACTGTTGCAGTGGAGCGCAACAGGTTTCAAGGAAGTGTCAGCCGCTCGCACTGAACTAAATGAACAGTATTATTTGTACATCCCCTGTTGTTATTATCCTGTTCCCAGACATGTGACGTCCTACTCACATCTCTGTTATTTAATCGTGTTGTACCTCGTCTTTGCATTAACTTTGTGGAACGCTGTTAATTCTCTATCGACTTAAACGTAGAGCAACCACTTGTATTGTTTAATTTGTGTTCTAATTGTCTTGATGTCATGACGGACAGCTCGAGTGCATGTGTGGGGGGGGGTAAATTACATCATCAGTGCATCAGTATTAATAACATCCTCCTGGAACCCATCAGTGCTTCTTCTTCTCTCCACAGGGTATCCTGAAAAGTTAACCATCGCTCTGCTTGGAAAGAAAGTTCACATCAAGAACATCATTGGAAATTTGATCCTCAACGATCAGGGTTTCTTTAACTCACAGTCCGACACCCTGGTGGTGGGAGAGAACATCTCCGTGAGCGTCATCAACACACCGGACTTCTTTGACGCAGAATGTCCGAACCCGGACCAGCGGATCATTGACTTCATGGCTCTTTCCCACCCAGGCCCCGATCTGTTCATACTGGTCGTAGATCCTGACAACGCCCAAGAGGAAAAGGTCGTGGGTCAAATCTCTAAACTTCAGGACGTCTTCGGAGAACAATTCACGAAGCACTTAGTCGTCATGTTTACCGACCTCGAAAGTTTACAGGCACTCGCTCATCTGAAGGAGATGTTCGACGTGCCGCTCGTGGTCCCCAGCGACGACCTGCCCAGCGAGTGCAGGAGGTGGCTTCCGACGGGTCAGGCATTCGTGTTCCTGTACAAAGACTACAGCCAAGGTGTTGTGTTACGAAGAAAGGCAGCCATCCAGAAGAGAAGGTAGAATCTGAATCACAGCAATACGAGTTGGTTCTGCTTGTTCACTGTGTGTAGAGACCACCGGGGGTCCCATCCTCCTGCTTGGGGTGTTCCTCAGGAAGTCTGAAGGTTTTTGCATCAGACTTCCTGAGAAGCAGGATGGGACCTTTCTCTGTCGCTCTCATCTATTGATCTGTTTCCAATAATTATGACATTTGTTTCAGAGCCAACAACAGCTGGGGGAGTGAAGGTGAGGCCGAGGTTAAGTATGACTGCATGTGTTGTTTCAAAGAACCAGGAATGAAGGAAAGTTCCTCAGTGAACACAAGTATGAATGTTTCATCTTCACAGATGCTGACGAAACCAGTCTGGCCACATTGCAGCATATCTATGCTACAGCAACTCCGATAAGTATGAAACACAACTCAATAAATCATGTTCACCAGAGTTTAATCAGATAGATCTTTGTTCTGAGCAGTATTAGAGCTGTATGGAAGAAAAATTATGTTGAGAGTTCCGGAGAATAAAGTCAAAATGTATTGTTTGTTTTTAAACGAAATTAGGAGAATAAATCAGGATTTAATATGAAAAATGTCAAACTATATATATATATATATATATATTAGTGCTGTCAAACGATTAAAATATTTAAAGTTCACATTTCAGGTAAACAAGGACTCAGTGTATAGTGCAGTTAAACCATGGCTTAATATTTTATTTTTTTCAAGTTTGCTGTGAACATAGCAGTCAGGCCTCTCATTTCAGAAACAATGAACCATAACAGTTAGTTTACCAATAAAAGGTAAGCGTACAACTTCTTTGCTTTCAGCCAGCTACTCAAACAGACAAGCAACAAAATAACAAACACACAAAATACACAGGCAAGTGTCGGACTGCTTTGAAATAAATGAAACACAGAACTTTGTAGGGCTATTTGAGTCCTCCCCTTATATGTGGAAAATGTATGAAATAAGAAGTACCCTATTTTGAAATAAATAAAAACATAAAGCTGCAGCCTAACAGTGTAACGGACTGGGTTTATTATTATGTTAGGTTTTGACTCATGTTTCAGTAAAACACTGTGTTGAAGGAGCGTTCTGATATCCTGAGGGTCAGTGAAGGGGTCGGGGTGGGACATGTGACTGTTTGGACCAATAGGATGGGGTTGTTTGGGGATTGGGGCTCAATTAGGAAGTGAAGTGTTGTTGACGTGTGCGAGTGACGGAGTAAGAGCGAGAGGTGCACATGTTCGTGTAGAGGATAATGAAAGTTACTTAACCACGTAGAAGTCCGTGTCCTGTGTAAGTGGGGACGCTACAATAACTTAAAAATATATATTGTAGTTGGCGAAATATTAAAACAAAAAGCGAGAGCAGGTCAGACTGGAGGCGAACACAGATACTGAAGCTGCAGCTCTGCGTTAATCTCGCGTTAAAAAAATTGACGGCGTTAAAATGGGTTTGCGTTAACGCCGTTTAACTGACAGCACTAATATATATATATATATATATAAATGTCAGAATGGAAAACAAGTTTTTTCTCGTAATATTATGACTTAATTACTAAACAAAGAAATGTCTTTACTTTGGTAAAATTAAGACTATATTTCTATTAATATTATAAATACAATAAAAATTATGATTCAAACTTTTCTTACATATTTACTTGATTTTGTTGTAAAGGGAAATTTAAGTTTATTTTCTCGAAATCTACAAATGTTTATTCCCTTTAAGTGGCTCTAATACTCGTACTGAGCTAATCTTACTTCCTTCAGTTAAACATACTGACAAGTTTGCTGGACTGCATCTCCAGGTCCCAGCGTCCTCGCGATGGCGGACGACAGGTTCAACATCGTCCTCCTGGGACTCACTGGGACCGGAAAGAGTTCATCTGCAAACACCATCCTGTATACTGGGAGGTCCAAGCAGGACATCACGCCGTTTCGATCCGAGGCGAGCTCCGTCCCCGTCACCAACAACTGTGACTACAGACTCATGAACAAGCCGTTCGGGATTCCCGTGAGACTGGTGGATACTCCGGACTTCTTCAGCGAGGACCTCAGAAACCCCGAGGCCCACATAGAGGAGTGTCGGAGGTTCTGTCAGCCAGGGCGCTGTGTGGTGCTGCTGGTGGTGCAGCTGGGCCGCTTCACCGACGGAGAGAGAGGGATCTTACCTAAGCTGGAGAAGAGGCTGGGCTGGAGGATCAGGGAGGAAACCATCCTGCTGCTGACCCACAGAGACGACCTGAGAGGAGATCTGCTCGCACACGTGCAAACACATCCTGACCTCAACGGCATCGCTGAAATGTGCGGTTGGCGTTATCACGCGTTCAACAACAAGCTCCAGGACCACAAGCAGGTCATAGAGCTGGTCAAGAAGATTCCATACTATAAACAACGTTTCCCGAAGATCGCAAAGAAAGAAAACGATGGCTGCCAGTTGAGTTAGATCGGCTCCGTGTGCTCATCAGTGCTCAGCACGGCCTAAACACGCAAATGACCAAGTAACCATACAAACATGTTAATCCACTCATCATCTCCTCACCTCTGAAGACACAAGTTATCTCACATCTTAGTTCAGCATTTATATTTATTCTTTCTTCCCTGTATATTTCATGCTTCTCAAACTGCTCAGTCATCACTTTTGGACGTCAGCTGACGTGTGAGCTCTCTGTTGATTGGTCAGTGATGAACATTATAATATCAGAAATGATCACAGTGAACTCTCGTGTGTGTTTGGCTCTGATTTCTCCCTGAAGTGCAGACGTGAGGTCGCTGGTGAGTCAACAGATCGTATTCGTTTCCTCTCTGTTTAATAATCTGCAGCATGAAGTCAACCTGTGAGAAGGATTTCTGTTTATCTGAATTTTATATGAAACGTTGAGTCAAACTGTCACGAGAAAAACAATCAGACATTTTGTTAAATTGATCAATAAATACTTTAAAAAAACAAAAAATCGTTTCTGTTCTGTTATCGATTTATCACCAACATTCACTTTAACATACTGCACATGCTCAGAGTGTGTGTGTGTTTTTGTGCCTGTGTGTGTGTGTGTTTCTGTGTGTGTGTGTGTGTGTGTGTGTGTGTGTTCCATCAGAACCTGGCTCCTTGTTTATCTAACGGGATGTTTCTATTGGCTGGAGCCTCTGACTGTGTAAACCTTGAGAGCAGTTCTTTAAACAACCACCAGGGGGCGGAACGGAGAAGCTGCCTATGTGGCACGTCATCATCCTGTCTCGGTCTCAAAGATTGAAAATGTAAGACAGAGGCCTCACTCGGGAGTGTATCACTCTGTCAACATATCAATATAACAAGTATATTGTCACGTTGTAGCTGCCTCTTGTTTAATGATAATAGTATTATAATATCATAAAAGAAGAGAATAAGAAATAAACCAAGAGGACGTGGTTCGGTGGAGAAAACCCTCTGAGCTCCTCATCTCTGTTCCTCTACGATCTTCGATGACACGTCATCTCTGTGAGCCGGGGACGTCAGTGTGCGACAGGGCCGCCTGGCGGACAGACATGGCTGCTTCCCCGGAGCCGAGGCTCGGCGGCGGGCTCCCCGGTCCCCCCGGTCGTCCCGGTTCTCCCAGTCCTCCCTGGCGGCTCCTGGTGCTGCTGCTGGCCGTGGTCCGGCTGCCCGGGGCCGCGGGCCTGGTGGACGGGCTCTACTGCGGAACCGAGGTCTGCTACGAGGTGCTCGGCGTGTCCCGGGAGGCCAACAAGCCGGAGATCGCCCGGGCGTACCGGCAGCTGGCCCGCCGGTACCACCCGGACCGGTTCCGGGCCGAGGAGCCGGGCCTGGAGGGCGAGACCCGGGAGTCCGCCCAGCGGAGGTTCCTGCTCATCGTGACCGCCTACGAGACGCTAAAGGTCGGAGAGAAAGTTCCACTTGTTCATGATCATGATCCAGAAATCAGATCAAACTGTTCGATCTTCAGGTTCTTTACATCCGGTTACATTCATATGAAAGGAAAGTTTCCTTCATGTTTATAACATTTAATACAGATCGCCTGTTTCTCTGATGTTAAACATGAGTGAACTAATGAAACGTGTCATAACTGGACCAGTGACTCACATGCTGTGGTTCATGTGATACCAGTAGAATAACCTACAGGCAGTTTTCTATATGAAATAATCCTTCATTATTAATCTAAGTGGATTCGTACGTTTGCATTTTGTAATCTCACTCTCTGATCAATCAATCAAATGATCTTAAACCTTTCATACAAACAATGTAACTCAAAGTGTTTTACAGATAAAAGCAATACAATTAATCTCCTGCCACTGAATTCATACATTGAATAATAATAAAATATCCAGGACAGGAAAACACTGTATAAATCTCATTCATTTTAAATGTGGAAACAGCAAAGCCAAGAAAATAAAGTGTGTGTGCTGCAGCAGCTTGTGTTAATTTCCATGTGTGTGTGTTTGTGTGTGTGTGTGTGTGTGTGTGTGTGTGTGTGTGTGTGTGTGCAGGATGAAGAGACCCGGCGGGACTACGACTACATGCTGGACCACCCGGAGGAGTACTACCAGCACTACTACACCTACTACCGGCGGCAGCTCACACCCAAGGTGGACGTGAGGATCGTCATCCTCGTCACCATCTGCGCCATCTCCATCTTCCAGGTAGGACCCCGGAGAGGGGGCGTGTCTCAGGATGAAGACGTAGAGTCGGGTCCCACTTAGGGTTGCAAATATTCCGGGAATATTCAAAGTTGGAAACTTTCCATGGGAATTAACGGGAATATACGGGAATTAACTGGAAATGTTGTGGGTAATTTATACTAACTGTATTTACCTTGTCATATACAGACATAAATATAAACATTTTGTTGTGTCATAGGCTGATTTGAGCCCTGAGGAAACTTTGGGCACTTGACTATATGCTTCTGCATCGTTGTGTCATTCTTAACATAGGTCTTTGCACAGTATTTGCAAATGTACACAGCCTTTCCTTCTACATTGGATGAGGTGAAATGTCTCCACACATGAGAGAGTGCACGTGGCATTGTTCTGTAGAATAAGATGAGAAAAAAGATTGTAAAAAAACACTAATGCAATGCCAGAGATATAAATAGTTAGCCAAACAATTGGATTCGTCTGTAAACATATTTTACAATTGATGGATAAGTGAATGGAAATAGGCTAGATGAACAGATGAACAATCCTCAATCAGCATGCTAATATATTTTCCCAGTAATATCATGGAAACTTACCTGACTAGTCCTGCACTCTACAGCAGGCCTCAATAGCCCTGCTGTAGAGTGAAGCATGCTGGGAGTTATCTGTGCATGTGATGGAAGAATGACCAGTGGAGGGTTGAAACTCAACGTTCCATTCATCTTTAAAATAGAGTTTTGATTGTTTTTATTGCTCAGCGTTTAATTTTCATAGTTTTGTTTTTTTTCAAAATTCCCCAAATTCCCCAGCTAAATATTCCCGTGGAAAGTTTCCAGAAAGTTTCCGGAAATTTACCGGAAACTTTCCGCCCCTTTGCAACCCTAGTCCCACTCGTGTCCTCCAGGTGTGAACCCGTCCTCTAACCAGCCTCCGTCTCTCCTGCAGTTCTACAGCTGGCACAGCAGCTACAACGAGGCCATCAACTACCTGGTGACGGTGCCCAAGTACCGGATCCAGGCCACGGAGATCGCCCGGCAGCAGGGCCTCCTCAACCGCACCAAGGAGAAGGGCAAGAACCGGCGCTCCAAGGAGGAGATCCGCGAGCAGGAGGAGGAGGTGATCCGGGACATCATCAAAACCAAGATCGACATCAAGGTAGGGACGGGAATCGGCAGGGACCTCCCGATACGATACCATCACGATACTTAGGTAGCGATACGATATGTATTGCGATTCGATATTACGATTTCCTGGGATTTCTTTTGGTTATTTATTTTTTTTTAAATACTGGACCATGGAAAAAAGTTGAATCATTCCTTCAAATACAACACAGTCAAATTCACTTCGAGCTTTACCAGTTTTATTTCAAATATTAACATTAACTTAATGACTGCCGGGCAGCAAATAGAGAAAATAAATAAAAATGTTCCCTATTATTGTATAGCCCCTGTCAACTGCACACAAACTGACAGATTAAGAAATGTAAGCCACTTAGGCTACTTTTAAACAATAAATAAAAGGTAAATTAAATAGAATGAATAAAAGTTTACTTAAAATATAAACTTTGAAATAAACAAAAAGTAGGCTATTGTTGTTTTCATGTAGGCGATGCAAAAATAGGGCTTGGGTGTGTTTAGATTCTTGTGCAAAAACAAGAGCTGGTCAACATACTCTGGGGGGATGTTGCTCCCCCCATATATCCCCCCCCGTATAAACCAATAAATATGTTTTGGGAGGCAGCATGGCGATTTGTAACTGAATCGATTTCCCCCCCCCTTCCCGACATCAAGGGCGGCTACCAGAAGCCCAACCTGTCGGACATCCTGCTGGTCCAGATCGTGCTCTTCCCCTACTACCTGACCACCTACCTGACCTGGTACGGCTCCTGGGTTTACCGCTTCACCATCTGCAGGGAGGAGTACGGCGAGGAGGAGAAGCTCTACCTGATCAGGTCAGTGGCCGTTAGACGGGGTTCGGGTGGTGGCGTCCCCTCGGTGACGGGTGGTCTCACAGCTCGCTCTGCTTCCTCTCCCCAGGAGATACATGAAGATGTCCCAGTCTCAGTTCGACAGCCTGGATGAAAGCACCAGTGAGACCTTCATGGAGAAGCGGCTCTGGATCAAGGAGAACTTCGAGGTTGGTGACTTCTTCTCTTTCTTTCTTCTCCTCTCTGCACGTTTCCCTCCGGACGCCATGTGACCCGTCGGCGTGTGTTTCTCCTCCAGCTGCACCGGAAGGACCAGGAGGAGGAGATGAAGGTGAAGATGGCGACAGACCCGAGGATGAAGAGGTATCGCCGCTGGATGAAGAACGAGGGCCCGGGCCGCCTGACGTTCGTAGACGACTGACGGCGCCCGGCTCCGTCAGCGACACACACACCTGCCTCAGCGCCGACGCACACGCACGCCACGCAGCGCGCTGTGTGGACAGACGCTTGTACAGAAACATCGACTTTGCCTGTTTATATAGCGAGAGATATTTTCATAGCGGCCTCGCGAAGCAGAAGTGGAATAAACTGCACCTGAGAAATTTGAGGGTTTTTTTATACGCGACGCTGTTTCTTTTATTGTTATTTTTTTCATCATTTAAACTTTGATTCTGTCATTTTTCTGGTGAAAGTGGACGGACGAGCTTCAGTGCCTGAGTCATCGTGAAGCGGAAGTTATTCAGGTGCAGGGGTTAAACATGACGTTACCATGGCGCCTGGTAACCCGTAGTAACAAGTGCCATTGTTCTAGGCTCCTGCTATCTCCTCCTCCTGCTCTCTCCTTGCTCCTCCTCCTGCTCTCTCCTTGCTCCTCCTCCTGCTCTCTCCTTGCTCCTCCTCCTGCTCTCTCCTCCTTCTTCTTGCTCCTCCTCCTGCTGCTCTATTGCGTCACTTCAACGCCTGAAGAGTAAAACCTATGAAAAGTATTTGCATTTTTTCTTTCATGATGAATTAACGAGGGTCAGAGTGTATTATTTAAAGAACGGAGACATTTTTAATTCAGACGAGATCAAATAAAACTTGGACGTATTGAGCGTCTTGTATTACAGAAGACTGCAGGCAGGGGGAGCTGTTTGCCTGGTTCCGTTAGAAGTAAGAAAACCCATAGTTTATGGTTTACATTTAAATTTGCTTATAGACGGGAGATGGATGGAAAGATAAGAGACAGAGAGGAGGTGGATAAAGTTTTAGTTATGAGTTATATCTGACTGAGGTGAAAACACATCAACTTAAAGATTAAAAAAACAAAATGGACAAATTTCTGTCTCATTTGCTGCTGAAGCTGTTTTTCTTTGAGAAGCAAAAAAACAAAAAAGAGAAGCAGGTTCGAGACTTTGTGGAAATCATCTTTCTGTGTGAATGGAAACCAAAGTCACGGCTGAGATGTTTATCAATCAGGAAGTCCGTCGTCATGCTTCCTGCTTTTTACTTAAGATTATTTATTTGTCTCTCATTTGTCTCTTGGTTGTTTTGTGCTGAGGCATTAAAGTCCAACTGTAACTATGCTCGTGATCGTTAAGAACTCAATGTTTTCTTTTTCTTCTGTGTAAAATCTCTGCCTCACACACACATGTGCAGAACAACAGGTCTGTCACCGGAGCTCGTATTAAAACCACCTGATTTAAAACAGATCAGAAGTTTAAGTTGATGTGAAGGTTTTATACATTTCAAAGTGAGAAATGTTAAAGAATATTTCCTGCTGACTCGTCCTGAGAAGACGAAGACTTAGTTTGACTTCTTACAAACGTCTCTTATCATTTACTCGATCGACCTCTGCATGTTACCTCAGTGCCTTTGAGCAGAGCAGCAGCCCCGTCCTGCTGATGTCAGACTTGTGAAGATGTTTGGAAAGAAGACGCAACACGTCAGGTTTTCCATTAACATTAAAAATTATTAACATACATTTTAAAACATACAAAATCAAACATTACAAGGCAGAAGGATGACGGAGGGCCGAGGTCATTCCAACATCAACAACAATAAACGTTCGTAATTGAATATTAAATGAACAGGATGTGACCTCACTGTGACTCGAGGCTTCAGGACGACTTGTCACTGAGAACTGATCCTGATCAGATGATCGGATTTCTCACAAGTGCAGAAACCTGCAGATCTCAGCGTGTTTTAGTGCAGTCGTGATAGGAGCTGGAATCTGCCTCAGCAACTAACGACATCACAGGAAGCTCAAAGACTGAAGGTTCGACAGAAACAGCTCGGTTCTGAGCAGCGACTCAGCAGAGACGTCTGATTGGTTGAGAACACTGACTGTAATTAAAGATGGAGGACACATTTCCTCCCAATATCCGGAAATGAAGCCAAAACATCCTGGAAACCTTCGCCGGCATCTTGAACCTTCACAGTCTGTAGTGGTGATCAGGAAGTAGAGTTGTGGTATCTAGGTCCCGCCCATACATGCACCTGACCAATCAGGAGTCAGTCTCAGCTGTCAATCAAGACATCTCAGCCTGTTCTCATGTGATCAAATAACTAAATAAAACCAAACTGATCAGAAACACTTGAACAAACCACTTCTGACTCCTGATTGGTCGAGCAGGTGTATGGATGGAACATTTAAATAACGTCACCAGAACAAGATGGCAGCTTTCGTATCCTAAATATTTTGGCTTCATTTTTGAACAACAGGAGGAAGTGGAAAAGTGTCGTCCATCTCTATTTACAGTCACTGGTCTTTACTGGTTTCCTTTTATTCTATTGTAGAAATATTTGGGAGGAAAATGACACAATCAGCTCCCAAATGTTCTTTCACGTTAATAAAATATGATCTTTTAAACGTGCAGCTGGCTGACAAAAAAAATGGCAACTTGATTTCAAACTCTCCAATAAAAACTCGACTCTAACATTGAACTTTGTTGAAAGAGCAGAAATCTGAACAGAACTCAGGTTTATGAAAAACATTCAGTCTTGAGTAAACCAAAATAAAATCTAAAGTAAATTTAAACCTTCACTTCGTCTAAATCTCTTCATTATGAAACACAAGCGACAGTTTCCTCCGACGTGCTGCAGGACGTCTGAGGGGAACTTCGGGTTCCTTCAGACGACCGGGAGAACGTGGGATCTTCACCACGAGGAGTCCACGACCTTTTGGTTTGTGTGTAAATACAAACTGATGCTTTCGTTTCATTAATATTCTCTTTTCGACCGACTCGTGCCAAACTGAAGTCTGGAAACGTAACTGTAATGCAACGGCAGGTTGGTTTTTCTGGTAAATTCCAGCGACATCAAAAGACATCAACACAGTCATGAACCGTCCGGGGAATCTTCTCCTCATCCTCCAGGTCCTCAGGTGCATTAAACCAGTTTCCAGCTCCTTGAATCCGTTTGGACGTCAGACGAAGAGGAACCAACAGAAATGCAGATTTTAACCGACATTAGAACAAACTGCAGAGGACAGACGGGGGGGGCTTTGTCTCTCCGTCCTTTTCAATCCTTCACCGACAATCTAGAAAAAGACACGAGTCCAAAGGCTTCGGTGAAATCACCAGAAAGTCTGATCGTCTTCATCATCACGGGACTTCACGACAGGTTTAAGATGATTGTGTTGGATCTGCTGAGCTTCATGTTGGTGAAGTGGAGCCGGGACAACAAGCACAAGATGTGATGAAACTCGGTTTTTGTTTCTGTACAATAGAAAAACAATAGAATCCCACTCGGCTCAAACTCTCTACTTCCATTTTGGATCTTTTTTAAAGACTCAAAAACAACCAAAGCGTCCGGGTTGGTTGACGATGTTTTTTTTGTTAATTATCATTTTAATAATGAATCAACTCACACCAGGTTGATTATCCAAGGTTCAGAATAACTAAACAACTCTTATTGTTCTATCTATTTCTAAGGTTGTTTTCACTAATTTGACTTAATGTGAATGTTTTTCTTGCTTTTTGTTTTATGGACCAAGAACTCGCCTTTTTTTCTCTTTTGCCAGCAGCTGGAGACATTTCTCCAGAGATCGTCTTGTTTCTTTGTGAAACTTGTCCATGTGTGATGATCATTAGTTTTAACAGATTTTAAGTTGTCAGCAAATCTTTGTTCAGAATGTGAGTTTCTAAAAGGCCTCGTTTCATCTTCAACTGAAATACGGGATTAAAACTGACAGATTTCCTTCTTTCAAAAAGTTGTCAGAGAGTTTAAGACTTTGTGGGAGTAACATAAATCCACGGCCAATTAAATTTGGATTTAAAGAGTCAGAGAAGGTCGTAGACGAGGCTTCATCTTCACCGAGCATCTGTCCTGTGTTCTTCTGAAGCAAGTTTTCATTTTTGTGTTTGTCGGTCCAACGCTGGATCGGAACACTTCAGGTGTTTCAACGCATTTCGGTTGTTAACGTCAGGTTTACGAAGTTTTGACCAGGTCGTAGACGTAAATGAGAAAGTCGTCATCAAACTTGATGAAGTACACGGAGGGCTTGGCCTCCACCTGGTGAATGACCATGCCGGTTCGCTTGCCGCCATCCTCTTTGGCGTACTCCACCTGTTTGCCCACCAGGCTGTCCACCACCTCCCCCGGCTCGCGCTCCGTCGGGACGCTGTCGTCTGCAGAGACACGGAAACAAGAAACATCTCCGCTGATATTAATGAAGCAAGACAGAGGAAAACAAAGATTAAACTGAATTTCCGAGAGATTTAAAGGAACATTTTGGGGAAATTCATTGAAGACAAAACCCCTCCAGCCACTAGGGGGCGCTGAGACAAAGATGGTGGATTCATGTGACGCTGCTAGGGTTGCAAAGGGGCTGAAAGTTTCCGGTAAATTTCCGGAAACTTTCCGGACACTTTCCATGGGAAGTTTAGCTCGAGACTTTTGAAAAAAACAAAAAACTACGCGAATTAAACGCTGAGTAATAAAAACATCATTCAAAACTCTATTTTAAAGATGTATGGAACGTTGAGTTTCAACCCTCCACTGGTCATTCTTCCATCACATGCACAGATAACTCCCAGCATGCTTCACTCTACAGCAGGGCTACTGAGGCCTGCTGTAGAGTGAAGGACTAGTCAGGTAAGTTTCCATGATATTACTGGGAAAATATATTAGCATGCTGATTGAGGATTGTTCATCTGTTCATCTAGCCTATTTCCATTCATTTATCCATCAATTGTAAAATATGTTTACAGACGATTCCAATAGTTTGGCTAACTATTTATATCTCTGGCATTGCATTAGTGTTTTTTTACAAACTTCTTTCTCATCTTATTCTACAGAACAATGCCACGTGCACTCTCTCATGTGTGGAGACATTTCACCTCATCCAATGTAGAAGGAAAGGCTGTGTACATTTGCAAATACTGTGCAAAGACCTATGTTAAGAATGACACAACGATGCAGAAGCATATAGTCAAGTGCCCAAAGTTTCCTCAGGGCTCAAATCAGCCTATGACAAAACAAAATGTTTATATTTATGTCTGTATATGACAAGGTAAATACAGTTAGTATAAATTACCCTCAACATTTCCAGTATATTCCCGTTAATTCCCGTATATTCCCGTTAACTCCCATGGAAAGTTTCCAACTTTGAATATTCCCGGAATTTTGCAACCCTAGACGCTTCACTCACTGGAGTCGGGCATGATGCGGAGATCTCCTGCTTTGTAGTCGTCCAGCAGCTGATACATGTAGAGGACGGGCTCCTTCTCGTAGGTGATGTAGAACCAGGTGGTCACGACGGGAGCTCGGGCCAGAACCATCCCCCGCCACTCCTCCTTCGGACCCTCCTCCGTCTCAAACATGTGCTCCACCGCTTTCCCGATCATGGTGTCTGCCAGGCTGGCGTCTGTCACACGGGGTTTAGCTGCAGAGATAAAGAATCAGTGATGTTAACGCAGCTTGGCAGCATGTTGAGGTGGTTGTGAGGACGCGGTGTGGTGCGGACCCTCACCCAGCCGGTCGGGCAGCACCTCCAGCCCCTGGACCCTGGCGTCCTTGTGCAGCTCCAGACCATAAACACAGTCGAAGCCATCGTACTTGATCAGGTAGAGCGACGGGTTCACCGGCACCTGGTGCAAACACATTCAGATCAGAACCACGTGTGTGAAGATCCCGAGGCTGCGTGGACTCTGATGGTTACCTGGTCGAGCACCGTTCCCTTCCAGACCACGTGACCCCCCCCCTCCTTCCACACGTGCTGGATGCGGCTGCCCACGATGTCGCGTTGAGGCTGCGACGGAGCGTTGGCGGTCGGACTCAGGCTGCTCTTGTGTTTCCTGTACAGGGAAACACAAACATCATCTTTCTTTCTCATGTTTCCTGCTCCAGCAAATAAAAGTTATTTCAGCCACAAACTCAATCATCTGAGACACGTCTCCACTCACTTGTGAGGATTCTTTTTCTTCATCATATTTGCAGAAACACCTTCATGCCCTGAGGAGAAGAACAAATCACACAACGTTCATCCAACACTGCAAATATAAAACACTGGTCAGTTCACTACAGATCCTGGATCCTTTTCTCCTTCACCTCCGTCCACTCGTCTGTTTGTCGTCAGCGTCGAACAAAAACTAAAAGTACGTTCAGCTGCAAACCTCTGATCAGACAGAGAGAAACTCAATGAACTGCAGGTGAGCGTTGACCTCTGACCTGTATCAGCTGTGTCTCTGGGTCCCGGAGTGTTCTTCATTCATCTGGATGCAGGGAGGCAGCCAGGCTGCCCAGACGCACAACAGGTCACCTGCCGAGGGGACGCACAACCATTAAACAACAACCCATCACAGGTCTCCAGGGGAACCAGGACAACAACTGTTTCCTGTTTGACTCACGCTCAGGTTTTCAGGAAAGAGACGACGTCTGTGTTCAGGACTCAGACGTCACGTCCGCGTCTCCAAACCAGAATCAAACCTGAGACAAGAAAACACAAATCAACAAAACTGTGAGATGATTGATCCGAAAACAAAAAGACACAATTATGTTTTATTTCACTGTGACTAATAATCACAGTAAAATGACTTTAAATGCTAGATTTTTTAATAGAATTATTGAAGTTTTGTTTCCTCTCAGTCTTGACTCATGGAGTGCTCTCTGCCGCCACCTGTTGGGTGCAGGTGTGTAATGCAGTCAAGATTGCAATGACTGCAAACAGGACATGCTCATTCTAAGTTGGTTCCAAAGTCTCGGTCTGAAACTGACGGAATTTCTCTTTTTTAAAAACTCATAAAGCAGCGAAGGATCAAACTGAACCTGAACATCTCGACATGAGGAAACGTGTTTGTGGAGGAGCAGCTTCAGTTTTACAGGTTTCATGTCCCGAACATGAGACTTCAATTATTGATCTGGTGTATTATCTGTCTGCCGGTGTTGTGTAACACATCCGAGCCTCTGACTGGTCTGTGTCCCCGGCCCTCATCCGGACATTCATCTGCAAAACCACAACTCAACGACATAACCAAACAGGTAATAACTAATTATGAAACTAAATAAAAACAAGCACGAGACGAGTTTCTGGGGAAAGCAACGCTACGACAGTTTGGATTATTTTGTGACATCACACGTCTGGAACCTCATCCACACGGCGCCTGATGAGAAGACAGATTTCAAACCAGGAGATTCAACTGGTTCATTTCATTCAAAAAAAAAAAATAATCCCAAATTAAACGCTGAGCAATAAAAACATCATTCAAAACTCTATTTTAAAGATGTATTGAATGCAGCATTCTTCCATCACATGCACAGATAACTCCCAGCATGCTTCACTCTACAGCAGGGCTATTGAGGCCTGCTGTAGAGTGCAGGACTAGTCAGGTAAGTTTCCATGATATTACTGGGAAAATATATTAGCATGCTGATTGAGGATTGTTCATCTGTTCATCTAGACTATTTCCATTCAGTTATCTATTGATTTTTTTACAGACGATTCCAATTGTTTGGCTAACTATTTATATCTCTGGCATTGCATTAGTGTTTTTTTACAAACTTTTTTCTCATCTTATTCTACAGAACAATGCCACGTGCACTCTCTCATGTGTGGAGACATTTCACCCCATCCAATGTAGAAGGAAAGGCTGTGTACATTTGCAAATACTGTGCAAAGACCTATGTTAAGAATGACACAACGATGCAGAAGCATATAGTCAAGTGCCCAAAGTTTCCTCAGGGCTCAAATCAGCCTATGACAAAACAAAATGTTTATATTTATGTCTGTATATGACAAGGTAAATACAGTTAGTATAAATTACCCACAACATTTCCAGTTTATTCCTGTTAATTCCCGTTAATTCCCGTATATTCCCATGGAAAGTTTCCAACTTTGAATATTCCCAGAATTTTGCAACCCTACTGACCAGCTTGGACACGAGGACTCAGTCGGAAAAGACAAACAGCGAAATGTCTCAATGAATTACATTTGAGATGAGAGTGAACTTGAACTCTGCCAAGACAAACTCATGATCTCACTGTGTGTGAGAAACGGAAAATAAATTCCTTGATCTGCCCGTTTATCCAGATTTATGCTGTCAAGGGTTTACTGGGTTTTCCTGCTCGTTACCTGCAGAGTAAAGTAAACGACCGAAACACCAGAGCAGTTTTGCAGCAGCTGGTGGTGATTTCCTTCCTGTTGCCCCGAGCAACACGTGATTAGTCATCTGTTGTCATGAGGGGCCGAGCGGCGCCGGCCAGCAACGACCAAACGTCTCCCAGTCCGGGGTGTAACTTTAATAACTGGGACCAGAGAGGAGGAGTCTACTACCACACACACACACACACACACACAGACACACACACACACACACACACACTCTGTCCTGGTACTGTGAGAACACACTCCGGAACATCTGGATCTCATCACCTGGAGTCGAGCAGCCGGACCTCAGCTCCGAGCTCATGAAGCTCACGTGTTTTTAAACATGTTAAACAAGGGGCCAGTGTTTCTGTATTTGAATAAAGGAAACTCTGGAGTGTTTACATTAAAGTATTAAAGCAACACTATGTAACTTCCACTGAGCAACAGCGCCCCCTGCAGCCACACACGCTGATTCTTCTCTGTTGTTTTAATGTAGAGAAAAAACTCAACTTCCTCCACTTTCGCATTAGTTTGCAGTTTACTGTTGAGAGGGAGACGATTATCTACAGCGCCCCCTGTGGGTCACGCCACGGCCAGAATGTTTTATTTTGATAACTTGTGTGTTACCTTGCAACAGTTTCCTGTAGAAACTGGTTCTGAATGAATCTGACATCAGAGTGTTGAGATAGAAACGATGCTCAGGGTCGGTCACGCTATCGGGACAGTTTGTGTTTCAGTGTCAGGGACAGACACACAACAGACACAGACACACAACAGACACAGACACACAACAGACACACAACAGACACACAAACTGCTTCAGGTTCAGAACCCAGAACCTGAACGAGCGTCGGGTTCCAGTCGACTCTGTTCTCCTCTCGACTCAGAGAGAACTGAAGAACTGAAGAATAGAAGAACTGAAGAATAGAAGAATAGAAGAACTGAAGAACTGAAGAACAGAAGAACTGAAGAACAGAAGAGCTGAAGAACAGAAGAACAGAAGAACAGAAGAACTGAAGAACAGAAGAGCTGAAGAACAGAAGAACAGAAGAACAGAAGAACTGAAGAACAGAAGAACTGAAGAACAGAAGAACTGAAGAACAGAAGAACAGAAGAACTGAAGAACTGAAGAACAGAAGGTAAATCCTCAGGAGATTCTCGCCTGTGACATCAGCAGTAAACAGACGTAGTTTCCCTGCTGCTCCACTGTGACCCTTGACCTCTAGTTTGATTTGATTACAAGTTGCTAAAGGGGGCGTGGCTATGAGGAGCATGAAACATGTCAATAATCTGTCAAAAAGTTTTACATTTAAACAAATTAAAGCTGAAGTTTAATTCATCACAGAGGGTTTCATCAAACTAACCCTGAGTGAAACATGAAGCTTTAAACTCCACTGCCTCGGTTCCTGGGTTAGAACCAATGATAAATAAATATAATAAATAATATAAATATAAAGGTCAGAACCGGAAGTTGCTGGTTTGAAAACCACCAGGTTTGAAAATCATAATAAATGTTCTGTCCTCCTCTGCACAGACGAACCTGCAGCTTCTGCAGAGTCAGCCATGTTGTGCCTTTCTAAAACTACTCACTGTGTCCAGCTGCAGGTCGGGTAGTGGGGGCGGGGCGGGGTCTCGAACCCGCGGACAACAGGGGACAGTGGGCGACCCGCTTCCCCCGGAGCAGGTGGACACAGCCTGGACACGCAGAGCAGAGTCTGCCCCCCCCCCTCCACCCACCCGCCCCTCACCGCCCCTCCCCCGCAGCAACAACCCGTCGGCGGGAGAACGCAACGGACG
>NC_083636.1:2130882-2185882 GCF_963576545.1 Limanda limanda
CCACAAATCAGACTTCTCTCTGGAAGAAAATCATCATTATTAGTTTATATGATATTAAAAGTTAAATCAGTGGAATCAGTCTCCAGATGAATCCTTCTTATGAAAGGCGTTAACCTGTCAAGATGTGAAACAAACTAAACAAATGAAAACCAACCGATCCAGTATGTGGACCTCGTGGTCGAGCAGAGCGAAGGCCGCCTGGATCTGTTTCATGGCCTGATCCCGAACTGCACTGAAGTCTCTGTGGACAAACGCCTGCAGGAGACACTGGGATTAGTAGTATTTTGACTTGTTAGTGTTTATTATCTGTATCCTCTATGTAGTCACTGTAACTCTAACAAAATGTAACCAACCTGCAGACTGACTCATCTTTAGATAGATAGATAGATAGATAGATAGATAGATAGATAGATAGATAGATAGATAGATAGATAGATAGATAGATAGATAGATAACTTTATTCATCCCCGAAGGGTAATTAAGTCGTCATAGCAGCCGGTATATTTGAATACAATAAAATACAATACAATAGAATAATATAAAAAATATTGAGGTAGAAAGAATAAAAACAGAAACACAAGATAAATAGGTAGATAAGGTGCAGTGGCAAGATGATGGTAATAGTACTGATGATATGATGGTAATGTTATTGTTAGACAGTATATAACAATAGTACAGTATATATAGTATATAATATAACATAATATATATTTATATATGATAGTAATTATACCAATATAATAGCAGTATATAGTAATAATGGCAGCAACAGTATATATAATAATAATAGTAAATATAATAATAATAATTATAACATGTACACATGTATAAATATGTGTATATAGCCTTATATATATATACAATAGATAATATAATATACTATGAGTGTAAGAATATGTAGACAGAGTGTGCAAAAGACAATATTATTGTATAAAATGATATATAATATCAATATGGTTTATATTAACACATATCACATACGATGTGAAGTAAGTGTATATGGAGAAGGGAGATAATCTCACCAGACTGTATTCTGCTGCCTTCCCCCCCCCCCCCCCCCATTGTTTGCAGTTAATTTAGGTTTTTATTTATTTTTATCCTCTTGAATATTAGGAAGAGGTTTTTTCCTCGAGCACAAAAACGTGACGGGTGTATATAGCCGATGTAAAATTGTTTTTATTTCCATGTCAGTATTAGTCGATGTTGATTTCCTTTTGAGTCTGTGAAGCTCCATCAAAAAGAGCAGGTGAATATAAGTAGTTGATAATAATTATAAACTTCACTCATACATAACCTTTCAAAACACAGTTACAAAATGATTTACAAGTAATGAAAGAGAGAAGTTTAAGGCAAATTTAAGCAGTTTTAAGGTCACACAGCAATAGACACAAGATAAAATGATTCAAATAGACGTATGATCAGAACTAGGATATGGTTTAAAATATACAACAACAGAAGGAAATGTGTATTTACAAAATTAAATCTATATAATATAATAATACGTTTGTTTATCCGCATGATTGAGCAAAAGCTTCAGTTTCAGTCGTCATCACCTGAGGATCAGCAGCTGGGTTCCTGCTCTGGCTGCACGGAGCCGACTCGCTCAGCTCGTAGCGGACGTTCGGGACCTTAGTGGGAGTGAAACTGAGAAACAGTCAAAACCAGAATGAAACCAAACTGCTGAAGCTGAGAGTTCCACTCTGAAACTGCAAACAGAACAGAAACGCACCTGTGACTGACGCCCTGGAGCCCGAACTCTGACAGGATCTCCTTCATCACTTGAGGAGAAGAAGCCTTCAGCTCGTTAAAGATTAACCTCAGATGTGAGTTAAACCATCTTTCAGATTGTAAATGTGTAGTAAATAAAATGAATCACACACCAGGTTGTCTCTCTGAGGGGTTGATGAGTTTCATCACCTTCAGGTCGTTAAACTCCTGCTCTTCATTCTGTCCTCCAAACACATACAGCTGTCAACACAACACAACACAACACACACAGAGTTTATTTCACATTATAACACACGACAATACTCTTCTCATCTCATTCTTATATACCAACCAACTGTTCATCCCTTTACTGGCTATACTAGCCCCATGCACGGACTTTACCACTACATATTCTTATATATTTATATATGTATATATTTTTGTTGTTTTATATATATATATTTTAGTGTACTTTCCACTCCAGCAGCACAAGAACACTCCCCTACTGGACACTGATACAATCACATCATTGCATACCATTCCTGTATCTGTAAATATATATTCTCCGTATGTGATTTATGTATGTATGTCAGTGAGGTGTTTAAGTGTTTACGTGTATAAGCTACTGGATGATCTGAATTTCCCTTGGGATTAATAAAGTATCCATCTATCTATCTATCTAATAATGAACACCAGCACATGAATGAGAGGCTGATGACCCACGTGACTGTGGAGGATGAACGCCGTGTGTCCGTGGCGACGAGCCGGAGGAATCCCGACGTACAGCGGAACCTTCCACTTCATCTTAGCTGGAGGAACACGGAGAGAGAGAACATGGAGTGAGAGAACCACAACTCAGAGAGACGATTCTATTGTTCTGTTCACGTTCAGTTTCTCACTCACCGATACTGAGTTTGTGGATTTCATTGGACGATGTCTCTGTGCCGTCCTCGCTGAAGCTTCTGCCACCGAACAAGTAGATGTCCTTCATGGAGACAGACAGGAGACGTGTTCAGATATCAAGGTCCCACCCATTCACCTGCTCAACCAATCACGAGTCAGTCCCAGCTGTCAAATCATGATATTTTGTGTGTTTCCGTGTGTGTGTGTGTACTTTATCATGGTGAGCAGTCAGTGTGTGTCTGCTACAGGCTGCAGGTGTGTCTCCCTTCACCTCCAACTTCTGCCACAACAGGTTCTCTTAGAAAAATGGGGCACAAAGGTCAAAGGTCAGAGACGACTGGCTTCCCTTTACAGGATCTGCATACTTCTGACCACTAGGGGCAGATATCTCTGTGTTTACCTGTGTTTAGGACATGCAGCTCTTTACAGAAGTCTCCACCTGCTCCGTGACCCCCGAACATGAAGAGCTGATCCCCGACCAGAGCCAGACTCTGATCGCACCTACACACTCACACACACACACACACAGACACACAGACACACAAATTATTATCTGTGTATGATAAATTACAGATTCAACAGATTCACACTCATCTGAACATGCTGACATGTTAAAGGAGATACATTCTGCTCGTACTCAGTGTTTTTATAACTCACTAGAGGAGAGAAAACTCTACACAAACATCTTGTGTCTCCTTCAAAATGAATTTCAATATTCCTCTAATAGATAGATAGATAGATAGATAGATAGATTACTTTATTCATCCCCGAAGGAAAATTAAGTCGTCATAGCAGCCGGTATATTTGAATACAATAAAATACAATACAATACAATAAAAATAAGAAATATTGAGGTAGAAGGAATAAAAACAGAAACACAAGATAAATAGGTAGATAAGGTGCAGTGGCAAGATGATGGTAATAGTACTGATGATATGATGGTAATGTTATTGTTGCACAGTATATGAAAATAGTACAGTATATATAGTATATAATATAACATAATATATATTTATATATGATAGTAATTATACCAATATAATAGCAGTATATAGTAATAATGGCAGCAACAGTATATATAATAATAATAGTAATAATAATTATAAAGCTGGGATAAGGTTCTCACAGAGCAGGAGGCGGCGAGCCACTGGTTTTAACTGGCGTCCAGGAGAGAGACACTGAAACAGAAGGAAGTTTGAGAGACAATAAGAAACAAGTCAAATGATGATTATTAACTTTTCATACATGAAAAGTAAAACTATAATAATCAAAATAGATTGAGGTAAAGATGGTTTGTAACTGATGTTCTTTCTGGACCTGTGTTGAAGACCAGGAGGTCGTCGGTTCGATTCCCTCCACGAATCCCTCCGTAAACATAGATGTTGTCTCCAACGGCAACAGAGCTGTGTCTCAGGGTTTTGACGGCCACGCCCCCAGTTGCTAAGCAATCCCAGGTCAGAGACACTGTCAGAAAAGAACAGGAAACATCATCACAGCCGTGTTTGACTTTAATAAACGGTTCTTCTCTTCTCCTGCTGCTTCCTCACCGATGTCGAAGCTGTAAACTCCAGAGAGACACTCGGAGGCTTCGGGACTCGAGACGCCGCCGAACAGAAACAACTTCCCCCCCACCACACTGAGACACAAGGGCAAAATCCATCAGAATACTATCATTAGAGAGACACCAACACTGAGGGAGAACAAGGATCCTTCACATGAAACCAATAATAGTATAGAAATAGAATAGAAATAATAAATACAAAGAGAATACATACAGAATAAAGAATGTGTAATGATATGAGTCTAAGTACAGTTGAACAGTTTACCACAGAGTGTGTCCTTCTCTGGCCGGGGGAACGTCTCCACTCTGAGGAATCTCCTCCCACGACACATCATCAGGAGACACTGAAATCAAGACTCAAAATATGTTATTTTTTGTAATAATAAGACAATAAAAGTGTAAGTCGTACCTGTTAACATGTAGAAGTCGTTGAAGTAAACAGGGATGTTCTCCTAAAAGATGAGGAAAATGTAAAAATACATCGTTACACAAAAATGTTCTGCGTGAAAAATCCTACTCAAGTAAAAGTACATTAGTGTATTGTATGATATTGGGGGGGGGGGGGGGGTATACGACCTCCTGGTTGATGCTGGACGCTCCTCCGAACAAAAAGGCCACGTTTCCTGCCACAGCTGAAGCGTGTCCGTACCTGAGGACAAAGATGTGACCAACAACATTCATCTTGTACAGTTTCATCCGAAGATTATTATCTGTAAAACCAGAAAACTTCATCAACAGCGGCCTCTACTGGTCACACTGGACCACGTCAGGCTGCAGAATACATTGTGTTTACTTTTTACTGTAAAAAAATACGTGACTGACCTCGAACTCGGGGCTTCTCCTCTCGTCTCCTTCTCCAGCCAGTGACCGCTGGCTAAGGCCATGTTCACTGTCACACACACACACACACACACACACACACACACACACACACACACACACACACACACACACACACACACACACAGTTTACTACAACCTAAACCTAATCTTATCCTGATCCTAACCTTCAGCTAACATTAATTTAAACCCATTTCTAATTCAAACCTTCACCTGACACTAAAGTTAATGACGACATATCAACCTACAAAATTGAATCTGCCTTGTCACCTCTAGGTGGTGCTACAGCAACACAATGGACTTGTGTGACGCAAACTCATGAATCTTCTTCATTTGCTCTAATAAACATGTTTAGAGGTCAGAGGTCAGTGTGGCCTCTGTGGACGCAGGTTTTTCCCGTAGCCGTCGTCAAAAGGAAACTTACCTGTGGAGGTTTGAGTCGACGTCTTTTCTTCTCTCGTGGTTTTGTTGCTCAGCGTCCCCGTCTCAGTTTACAGGTGAGATACACTTTCCACTGCAGGTAGGATGTTGCCTAGCAACACCTCAACCAAACATGGCAGGTGAGCTGCTTCCTTCAGGAAGGAGAGAGAGAGAGAGAGAGAGAGAGAGAGAGAAAGAGAGAGTTTAGACTGTATGTAAAGAAGTGATCGCCCCCTGGTGGCTGGCTGCAGTATGGGTCATGCACCCTTCCTCAGCTGCTGATTCAAATAATAGACTGTGTATAAAATGGATATAGACTCAATTCTATCTTCTTTATATTTCTATATCATTTATATTCATTATATCACATGTCCTCATTGGCCGAGTTACTCTTGGGTACACGTCCATGTCTGTCTGGTGAGTAACAGCATAGCTGGGGCTTCACCTGGTCATTGGTTTTGTGTTTAAAACACCTGTCATGAAATGCATGAAGACTAGGGTCAAGAGAAGGTAGTTAGCATTGGTTAGGCAGATAGTCAGGGGAGAGGTATTCCAAAGGTGATGAAATATATATATATTAAATAAAAAAAATTAAAAAAGTGGGTTGGTTCTTTTGAAACGATGGCTACCATGGAGGATTTTGTGCAGTGTCCCAGTGTGGAGGTGCTAGGACAATGTACCAGGGAGCAGTTGCTAAAAATGGCAGAGCATTATGAAATGGAGCTTCCTAAAACGCAGTGTAACTGCTTCACACGGGTCCTCATCCGGGTGCGGACCCGGGCCTTCATCCTCCGGGACAGCGCCAGCAGCTTGTTGTGTCTCTGCCTCCTCTTCACCTTCTCCTCCTCCTCTCTCCGCTTCTCCTCCTCATGGTCGGAGTCGGACTTGTTTTGCCGCTGCAGCCTACTCCTCCTCCTAGGGTGCACCGTCCTTTAGGCTGGCTCCCAGTGTATCCTGGACTTGTTACTGTGTAATGCTCTTCAGATCAAACCTGTTCTGTTGAAAACATCGGTTTTATTAATAAAGTTTCCTTTTTTAAAGGTTATTAGTTGAAAATCCTCACATCTTCACTTGTTGCCTATAACGATGTTTCCCATGAATTCCTGTGTTCAGCTTGTGAAACCTGATCTACGAGCTGTCGCCTCACACAGTGTTTATGCAAGTTCCAGCTTTCTCTCTTAAAAATCTTTATGAACAAAACAATGAAGAGTGAAATAAATATATAAATATTTGAAATTATGCATTAGGTTGTTAAAATTGTGCTTTTTATTGTTATTTTCTATAAAAGTTCTTATATGAAAACATTTGGTGATTTAATAACTTCACTATTTATACGCAAACCCAAATGTATTAATAATAGAGGTTTTTAAAGATACTTTGAGTCTGTTCCCTCCAGTGATTGCGTTAGGGTTAACGTTGTACGTAGTTGTAATGTGTGACGCAGTCTGGAGTCTAGAACTACATTTCCCATAAGCCCTCGACTGTCGCGAGCCAAAGGGGCGTGTCTGCATGTCGCCCCCTAGTGGCGGCAGAGAGTAACTACTGGAAGGCGACTCGACCAATCGGCGCTGCGACTGTCCGGGGGGGGTACTATTATGCTATGATTTTACTGGTCTGGCCCACTAGAGATCAGAGGGGGCAGTATGTGGCCCCATAACTAAAATGAGTTTGACACCCCTGCTTCATACGCAAACATCTGAGGGTTCCAGGTTCAGAGTCCAGGAGAAGATCAGGAGCTGGAGCTGAAGCCACCAGCTCCACTGCTGCTGCACGTCGTCTCCAAATTGTCCCATTAACACATGAACAAAAACATAACATCCTCCTGCACATGAAGGATTAATATGAAGTATCCTGACTCATGCAATACTCAGGATACTTTCCCAGAATGCATCAGTCTCACTGCTGGGTTCATCGACCTGCTTGTTTGAGTCTTTTGAGTAGTCGTCTGGACGGAGACATTTTTGAAAAGGGGGAAATATCTGCAGTCATGTAGACGAGAGATTCATTCTTACTTTAGAGGAAATGTCCTTATTTAAAGATGGATTAAATGTGATGTAGAAAGTGAGGAAAACAACTCCAAATAAAAGATAGGGTAAGGTTAGGGAATCAGAAATTTATTAAATTAGGTTTTGCAGATCAAGGAATTGACACAAACTGCTTTTTAAAGGAGGCCAAGAGGGAAAATGTTGACTGTTGGTTTTGGTCTTTTCCTCATGTCACGGCGTCCGTCAGTCATGGGTTCCCCGGCTGGATGGATCCAGGGAACTTCTTTAAACACTGGAACAGAGAGAAAGAAAGAAGATGTTCATCAGTTCCTCTAAACCACCAGTGTAAATAAACATGGCCACAAGAGGCAGAGAGAGCTGGACTTCCTGAACCTTCCCGTCAGCTCCCTTCACCCCCGGTGCTAACAGAGACCAACTCTCGATGACGACAGACGAGCTGCTGTCAATCCCCGACGATGGAACCATGCCTGTCACACATACTTCTGCCTTTATCCAAGGTCTTTGAACACATCGTACACCTCTGTGTTCCTCTGGCACCTCACACCTACCTCCAGTCTTAAAACATCTCAACTCTGCCATAAACTTCCAAGTTTATAAATGCATCACCCAAGTCTGTATCCAAGATCTTAAAAGTTATCAACTGCACTTTCCTCCTAATCTGTGAGGAAAGTGTGGAAGAGACGAGAAGTGTTCACCAGTGTTGGGAGTAACGGCGTTTAAGTATAACGGCGTTACTAACGGAGTTCTTTTTCAGTAACGGAGTAATCTAATTAATTACTTTTGTCAACGTACTTGATTATGTAAATGGGTTCCGTCATAGGTTGTATGCTGCAGGGGTATTGGCAAAGAAAAACTTGGGTACTGCACAGAGTAAGATGAAGACACTGTATGACCGGAGGGCTGAGAAGCGTGTGTTCAGTGAGGGGGACCGGGTCTTGGCGTTACTTCCCATCATTACTTCTCCATTTCAGGCGAAGTATGGAGGTCCTTATGAAATAAAGAAAAAAACGTCTGAACATAACTACATCATTGCTACGCCTGATCGTAGACGGAGTGTCCAGATGTGTCATGTCAACTTATTGAAACCTTACTATGAACGTGTCCCTCCAGGTGAAGCTGTCTCCGCCTCCTCTGTGCCTGCGCGGCCTGTGTGTTCTGTGAGTAGAGTGTCTGTGGTTTCCCCTCCACAGTCGGTGCCTGCCGGGGTGGAGGATGGTCTGCCCGACGCTGATGCTGGGGTGCAGCAAGGTCGTTTAAAAAACTCTGAGTCCTTGAACAAATTACATCTTCTGTTGGGCCATCTGTCTGAGTCACAACAAGCCGACCTAGTTGAAGTGATAAGTTCCTTCCCATCTCTGTTTGGTGACACTCCTACTCAAACAAATGTAATTGAACATGATATAGATGTAGGTGATGCACTCCCAATTCGCCAAAGGTTTTACCGCGTTAGTCCTGAAAAACGTGTGTCCCTTGATGCGGAAGTGAAGTATATGTTGGATAATTGTATTGCTGTTCCCTCCTTTTCAGGTTGGGCATCTCCCTGCATTATAGTGCCGAAGCCAGACAAAACATTCAGGTTCTGCACTGATTTTCGCAAGCTAAATGCTGTAACGAAACCAGATTCTTTCCCGCTGCCTCGTATGGAGGATTGCGTTGACCAAGTGGGCCACGCCGCATTTGTGAGTAAATTTGACCTGTTGAAAGGATATTGGCAGGTTCCGCTGTCCGAGCGTGCACGTGACCTGTCTGCATTTATTACACCAAATGGTCTCTTCTCGTATAATGTTATGCCTTTTGGTTTAAGAAACGCTCCTGCCACGTTCCAGAGGCTCATGACCAGAGTCTTGGGGGACTTAGAGGGGTGCACTGTGTATTTGGACGACGTGGTGGTGGTTTCAGACTCGTGGCCGTCTCATGTGGAGCGTGTCCGTGCGTTGTTCCTGCGCTTGGCTGAGGCGCGCCTGACCATCAACCTCGCCAAGTGCGAATTTGCACGGGCCACGGTGACGTACCTGGGCCGGGTTGTGGGTCAGGGTAAAGTCCGTCCCGTTGCAGAGAAAATAAGAGCTGTCCAGTTCTATCCTCCGCCCACTACTAAGAAGGAACTGATGAGGTTCCTGGGTTTGGTGGGGTATTACAGGGGGTTTTGCCGTAATTTCTCAGAAGTCGTTGCACCATTAACTGATCTACTTAAAATGCGTGTCCCATTTGTGTGGTCTCCTCTCTGTCAGCAGGCGTTTGAGAGGATAAAGTCTCTGCTGTGTGAAGCACCGGTCCTGGCCGCTCCGAGGTTTGACCGACCTTTTGCGCTTCAAGTCGACGCTAGTCACATCGGAGTAGGTGGCGTTTTGTTGCAAGCCGATGAGTTGGGTTTGGAAAAACCAGTTTGTTTCTTTTCCAAGAAATTTAACTCATATCAATTGAACTATTCAACGATTGAAAAGGAGGCACTGGCCTTAGTTTGGGCTCTGAGAAACTTTGAAGTGTACTTGGGCTCTGGAGCGGTACCCGTAGTGGTGTACACTGACCACAACCCACTTTTGTTTTTGAACTCGCTGCAATGTCCTAACCAGCGTCTGATACGTTGGTCGTTATTTCTACAGTCACATTGGCTTGATATTAGACACATAAAGGGTGCTGAAAACGTCGTAGCCGACGCACTGTCTCGCGTTCCTCAGGATTGAGGTTTGAGCTAAGACTTTATTGCTGTTATGATGTTGTCCTGTTGCGCTCCTGTTCCCTCTTCTGTCATCCTTCCCTCTTAAATTGCTTCCCACTGGTACCAGGTTGCTGAGGTGGGGGTGTGGAAGATGCGCGTAGTGAGCTGTGTGGTTCTCAACAGCAGCTGGTGTTCCTGTCCTCGGATGTGTGTGCCCTTGTGTGTGTGCCTTAAACATCGTAACTCTATACGTGTAAAAAAAAAAAAAAAAAAAGTAAAACTTCAAAGTAAGTAAAATGTATATATTTGTGAAGAAAATAAACTTTATAGTAGGTAGAATGTGTAGCCTATATATGTGCAAAGTAAAAAAAAAAAAATTGGTTTTGGTTTAATAATGAGGGAGCCATTGTCGAGTTCGGGGTTGGGCCCCGTTTTTCAGGGAGGGGGGTGTGACGGCCTCCTGCCTGTGTATGTGTGTATGGTGGCCTCTGCTTTGTCAACCTGCAGGTGATGAGCTGGTGGGCGTGGCCAATTCCCAAACCTGTGTTAAGCTGGTCCTTCCTTAGAAGCTCGGCTCCTCAGCTTAGAACCCCCGTTAGCTATAGTTAGCCGGCCCGTGCTAGCCGCAGCGAAGCCACCTAGCTTAGCTTCAGCTAGCAGTCCCTCGACTTGCCCCGGGCAGCCGGGAGCCCAGGGTGGCTGGGTGACGGTCCGGAGGGGGCATAGTACCACCCATAGAAAGCCCACGATTAAAGACCCACCAGCTCACGTCTCAAATAGATTTTCTCCACTCAGCGACGCACCCGCTGAGAATCAAACTCTGGTTATTGGCGACTCGGTTCTCAGAAACGTGAGATTAGCGACACCAGCGGCCATAGTCAATTGTATTCCGGGGGCCAGAGCCGGCGACATCCAATCCAAATTGAAGCTGCTGGCTAAAACTAAACGTAAATACAGTAAAATCGTAATTCACGTCGGCAGCAACGACTCCCGGCTTCGTATGTCGGAGGTCACTAAAGTTAATGTTGAGTCTGTGTGTGCTTTTGCTAAAACGATGTCGGACACAGTAGTTTTCTCTGGCCCTCTCCCTAACACTACAGGTGATGACATGTTTAGTCGCATGTTGTCTTTTAACCGCTGGCTGTCGAGGTGGTGTCCTGTAAACGGTGTGGGCTTTATAGATAATTGGCAAACTTTTTGGAGGAAACCTGGTCTTGTTAGGAGAGACGGCGTTCATCCCACTTGGGATGGAGCAGCTCTCTTATCTAAGAATATTACTAAGTCTATCACATGACAACCCAGAGTTGGGACCAGGAAGCAGAGCTGCAGTGCTAAACACTTCTCTGCGCTCCCTCTGGATCAGTCACCCAACCGCATAGAGACTGTCTCTGTCTACCGTCCGATTCAATTATTTAAATTAAACAATAACAGAGCGAGAACTCACAATAATCTTATACAAATTAACACAACCTCTGGAACATCACAGGAAACTAAGACTTTCAAATGTGGTCTTTTAAACATTAGATCACTGTCCTCAAAGGCTATTTTAGTTAATGAACTAGTCTCAGACTACAATATAGATGTAATGTCCCTTACTGAGACGTGGCTGCATCCTGATGAATATGTCAGTTTGAATGAATCTACTCCCCCCAGTCATATAAATTCACACGTTCCCAGGGAACTCGGGCGAGGAGGTGGAGTTGCTGCTATTTTTAACTCCAGTCTATCAATTAATCCTAAACCTAAATTTAGCTACAACTCATTTGAATGTCTTGTTCTTAATCTTCCACGTCAATCCAGGAAACACCAACAGCCAATCATATTTGCTGTAGTTTATCGTGCTCCTGGGGCTTATACTGAATTTCTAACAGAATTCCCTGAGTTTTTATCAAACCTAGTCCTAAAGACAGATAAAATTATTATTGTTGGTGACTTTAATATTCATGTTGACAATAATAAAGATAGCCTGAGCGTAGCATTTATTTCAATACTAGACTCAATTGGTTTTAGTCAGTGTGTGCATCAACCTACTCATTGTTGTAACCACACACTTGACCTTGTGTTATCATACGGTGTCAAAATTGAACATTTAACAGTACTTCCGCGCAATCCAGTACTATCAGACCATAATTTAATAACCTTCGATTTTTCACTATCTGAATATATGCCACTAATAAAAAACTCATTTTCTAGATGTCTACCTGATAGTGCTGTAGCTAAATTTAAGGAAATAATTCCGATTACATTTAAACCCGTATTATCCGTCGACATAAACAACAAATTCTTTAAAAACCCGAGCTCTATTGAGATTGACCACCTCGTAGAAAGCTCTGCAGACTCATTACGATTAACATTAGACTCAATAGCGCCTCTAAAAAAGAAATGTGTAAAACATAGTAAATTAGCTCCGTGGTATAATTCCAAGACACATGAGTTGAAACAAATATCAAGAAAATTAGAAAGGAAGTGGCGCTCCAGCAACAGTGTTGAAAATCTCCTAGACTGGAAGAGTAGTGTTACAGAATATAAAAAGGCTCTCCACAAAGCAAGAGCTGCCTATTACTCAAAACTAATAGAAGAGAATAAAAACAACCCCAGGTTTCTATTCAGCACTGTAGCCAGGCTGACAGAGAGTCACACCTCCACCGAACCCAGTATTCCTCGATCCCTAAATTACAATATCTTTATGACCTTTTTTAATGATAAAATTCTAACTATTAGAAATAAAATCAATCATCTCCTGCCCTCAATTGGCACTAATACCCTCCCAACAATAGAGATCTCAGAAACGGCTGAGAATCCTTCCCATTACTTAGACAGCTTCTCTCTGATCACCCGTGATCAGTTTACCAAAATAGTCTCAGGTTCTAAACCAACAACCTGTATTTTAGATCCGATTCCAACTAAATTACTTAAAGAAATTCTGCCCCTAATAGATAATTCGTTACTTAACACAATCAATCTGTCATTATCATCAGGTTATGTACCACAGTCTTTTAAAATAGCTGTAATCAAACCCCTACTCAAAAAACCCACCCTAGACCCAGAGGTTTTAGCAAATTACAGGCCAATATCTAATCTCCCCTTCCTATCTAAAATCTTAGAAAAAGTTGTAGCCAATCAGCTGTGTGAGTTTCTCCAGGAAAATAATATATATGAGGACTTTCAGTCTGGGTTTAGAACCAATCATAGCACAGAGACAGCCCTGGCAAAAGTCACTAATGACCTTCTAATAGCTTCAGATCAGGGACTTGTGTCTGTCCTCGTTCTGTTAGATCTCAGTGCAGCATTCGACACAATTGACCATCAAATTTTATTAGAGAGACTAAAACAGTTAATTAACATTAAAGGAACGGCCTTAAACTGGTTTAAATCTTATTTTGCTGATCGCTCCCAATTCGTTCAAATCAATGATGAGTCATCGGTGCGCACCAAAGTTAACCATGGTGTCCCACAGGGGTCTGTGCTCGGCCCAATTTTATTCTCATTATATATGCTTCCACTAGGAAACATTATCAGGACACACTCGGTAAATTTTCACTGTTATGCGGATGACACCCAGTTATATTTGTCAATAAAACCTGATCAAAGTAATCAATTAACTAAACTTCGAGCATGTCTCAAGGACATAAAAACCTGGATGACCCGCAATTTTCTCTTATTAAACTCAGATAAAACAGAGGTTATAATACTCGGCCCTAAACACCTTAGAGATACATTATCTAATGATATAGCTGCGCTAGATGACATTGCCCTTGCTTCCAATGACACAGTCAGGAACTTGGGAGTGATCTTCGATCCTGATTTGTCCTTTAATAGTCACTTAAAAGTAATTTCTAGGACCGCGTTTTTCCACTTGCGTAATATCTCAAAAATCAGACATGTCCTTTCGCAAAAAGATGCAGAAAAACTAGTCCACGCCTTTGTTACATCGAGACTGGACTATTGTAATTCATTATTATCAGGCTCCAGCAGCAAGTCGTTAAAGACTCTGCAGCTGGTCCAAAATGCCGCAGCACGTGTCCTGACGAGAACTAAGAAAAGAGAGCACATTTCTCCAGTATTAGCATCGCTACACTGGCTTCCTGTTAAATCTAGAATAGAATTTAAAATTCTCCTCCTCACCTTCAAGGCCCTTAATGATATGGCACCTCTTTACCTTAAAGAGATGTTAGTTCCATATCAACCTACTAGAGCACTCCGATCCCAGAACTCAGGTTTACTTGTTGTCCCTAAAGTCTCTAAAAGTAGAGGAGGAGCCAGAGCTTTTAGCCATCAAGCCCCACTGCTGTGGAATAATCTCTCACTTTCAGTTAGGGAGGCAGACACGCTCTGTTCGTTTAAAAGTAGACTCAAACCCCTTTTCCCGGAGTTTCTGTGCCTTAGCGCCCGCGGATGCAGGGCCACAGCTGTGGCCGCACCATGGATTATGATTGTGGATCGCGTGTCGGAGGTCGCAATGGTGGATCCAGTTCGGTGGATTCTGTATCGTGCCAGCTGATCGTCGTTGTAATGGAGGATCCTTTGTCGCGTTGGCATCGGATGATGAGGGACCACGACCGAGGCGGCAGCTGATAATGGATCCTAACTGGCGGCGGTGGACAATGACTGTGGATTACAGTGGATCTCATCCTGATGCTGGATCGTGGTCTTGCTGCTGGCCAGAGACTGTGATTGCAGCGGGACTGCCTGACACATAGTATTGAAAAATGTTTAGCCTAATGGATGCTGCTAAAAATCCTGATGATGTTTTCTTACACCTGACATCTATTGCACTTCTGTCCGTCCTGGGAGAGGGATCCCTCACATGTGTCTCTCTCTGAGGTTTCTACATATTTTTACCTGTGAAAAGGGTTTTTAGTAGTTTTTCCTTACTCTTGTTGAGGGTTAAGGACAGAGGATGTCACACAATGTTAAAGCCCCATGAGACGAATTGTTATTTGTGAATGTGGGCTATACAAATAAAACTTGATTGATTGATTGATTGATTGATCGTTACAACGCCGTTATCGTTATTGATAATGTAAAGTGGCGCGTTACTACAATTTGGTTGAATGAAGCGGTCAGTCGGCGATCTCAACTGGCAGCGACTCCGCAGTCCCCGACGCTGTTTGCCGGCTTCCTCCGCACTTCCGCTTTCTCCTGTCCCTTGCGACTCCTTCTCCACCAATGAATAGGCTTGACGTCGCTCGCTACGTCATCATCCGGCGACGGCTGTCAAACAACACTCTGGTGGGGGGGGGGGGGGTCTCTCGATCCGTTACAATATTACACCCCAGCTGCGTGGAGAGAGCTGTCTCGCTGCACGCTCTGACTACAGCTCAAGACAGCGACAATGGCGACGAACCAGGGAAATTCAAAAGTAGCGTTCAATAACTGGAAGTACCGGCACTACTTCTCACACTACTTAATGGCCAGATTTTCCTTTGTTTCTTTTTACCCAAGTTTACATTTGCACTTGAATTTTATTTTCAATATTTATTTTTATATGTTTTAATTCTATGCATCATATGGCAGGCTGCAATCTATTGAGTTCAAATAAATACCAAATGTTCTAAAATACTGTATATAGTGTTTTTATTCTTCAATCAGTTAATATAAACATCTTTGACGTTAAAGATGTTACAGAACGTAACAGCGTTATAAAACATGAAAAATAACGCCACAGTTACTTTGCTGAGTAACTAATTACTCTAACAATGTGGTAACTGAGTTACTAACTCAATTACTTTTTGGGAGAAGTAATTTGTAACTGTAACTAATTACTTTTTAGAAGTAACTTGACCAACACTGGTGTTCACGTGGAGGAAGCTGTGAAAGTTGGAAACATTGTCTGATCTCGGTTTTTCCATTAAAGTCTCAGTCTGAACTTTGGGAAATCTCCTTGTTTTTTACAGAATCATTTAGATTGGATTATATATCTTTCTTCACATTTTGTTATGGTTCTGCTCTCAACCCTGCGCTCGCACTCTAACAGCTCCTGCTTGTTCTCCAACTGTGTGTTGACGCTCAGATTCCTGCCCCCCCCCCCCCCTCAAAATCTATGTGTCCTTGGATGACAAACTTTTAATGAATAAAAAACACACCGCTCAAGCCAATCAGAATCGAGCATCAGAAAGTTCCTGTGAAACTAAGAAATATCTCGCTGCCTCCTGCTAAAGAAAAAGATCAAAGAACCAGACTGAAGATGACTCAGCTGCAAAACTGTCACGACTCAGTAGAAATGTAGACTCACCCATCAGGTCCACCGTGTGGCAGCTGGGCAGGAGGAGCAGCAGGATGTGGAGAAGCAGGAGCAGGGGGAGGAGAAGGTGGAGGAGGACTCAAAACCTCTAATCTCTCTCTATATAAATTATATCAGAAGTTATTGATGATTCCAGTGCTCAACAATTGAGGAGCAGGAGGTGGAGGAAGAGCAGGAGCAGGAGGTGGATGAAGGTGATCCTCCTAGGAACATGTAGGAAGAAGTATTAATGTGTATTTATCACTTGAACTTGATCTCTTATATTATAACGTATCTGTCAGGATTTAGGGGAGGAGTAGGACCCAGACACAGAGTTTAAAACAAAAGCGAATGTTTAATTAAACAAGTTTAACAGACACAAAACAAAACAAACACTAACGGGGAAAAACTAAAACACAAGGAAGCTTACACAGAGGATCCAGAGGTGCAGAGTCACTGGAGGACAGGAGGACAGGAGGACAGGAGGACAGGAGGACTGGAGGACTGGAGGACTGGAGGACTGGAGGACTGGAGGACTGGAGGACTGGAGGACTGGAGGACTGGAGGACTGGACCAGGGACCATCAACGACAAGAAGAACAAACAATCCGACAGAGGACAGACGGGAGCACAGAGACTTATACACACACCAGGAAGGCATGGGCAATTGAACACAGGTGTAACACATGAGGACTTGGGCAGACAATCACAGACAGGAAGTGAAGACAGAAACAACACACAAGGAACATAGACTACAAATTAAAACAGGAAACAGAAACAGAGTGGACACATGAAAACAACTTGAACATACACAACAGGGATTTACAAAATAAACAGAACACACTTTTAGAATTAGCGTGACAAATATAAACTAAAGTGCCAGACAGTTACAGAATCTTTATTAATCACATTATTAATCATGTGACAACCCTGGAGTTGTCTGCTGTGCTTGTGTTCCAGGCTCCTGTGGGCGGAGTCAGACCCTAGTGATCAGCAGGGATGTGGCACACCTGGGGGACCACTACTTAAGAGGCTTGCAGACTGGGCTCTGGTCTCTCATTCACCAGGTCTACTTTTCTTTGTATTTATTCTTTCTAGAATAAATACAAAGATAATAACTGTCCTTGCTAATAACTGCAGAACTTTGTGGCCGTCTGTGTGTCTTGTTGCACAACAGGAGCCAAGGTGTAACAAGTGGGGGCTCGTCCAGGATCCAGATCCAGGTTTGTTTCTCACTCTTTTCTGTAGTGAGAAAGTCAGAGGCCTCTAGTAGGTGAAGGTTCCCCTGGAATAGTGTCCTGGTTGCCGGGGTGTGTCCAGGGTGTGTGATAACTTTAGAGTGTGAAGGTAGTACTTGGAGCTTACATCACTGGGACTAATTGCCTTCATTATCAGGCTCTAATTAGAGGGATTCACCTTTGGAGTTACCTTTCCTGGTAGGAATAAGCAGCAGTATCTCTCTCGGGGGGTCTGTTGGTTTGTTGTTTTTGTTTGTTATTTTTGTGCATAAACATGATTGACTTCCTGTCTTGGCTACACGTCCATGTCCGTCTGGTGAGTAACAGCATAGCTGGGGCTTTACCTGGTCATTGGTTTTGTGTTTAAAACACCTGTCATGAAATGCATGAAGACGAGGGTCCAGAGAAGGTAGTTAGCATTGGTTAGGCAGATAGTCAGGGGAGAGGTATTCCAAAGGTGATGAGATATATATAAATAAATAAAAAAGTTATCTGGGTTGGTTCATTTGAAACGATGGCTACCATGGAGGATTTTGTGCAATGTCCCAGTGTGGAGGTGCTAGGACAATGTACCAGGGAGCAGTTGCTAAAAATTGCAGAGCATTATGAAATAGAGCTTCCTAAAACAGTTTGCAAGGAAGTAATGTTCTCTACTGTAAAGGCCCAGTTAGGACAGGTTGGTGTTTGCCAGTGTTTCCCCTTCTGTTTGTTCCAGAGACGAGGTTGTTGCTGATGAGGAAGTAGCTGCCAGATCCAGGTTAAAGGGCAATAAAAGTTTTCCTTTCTGACTTTGGTGACATAACATTTGAACAGAAGAAATAAATTATGTTGCTACATCACCAACAGGAAAGTGAAGCACGGGCCCATGAAGAGCGAGTTCAGTTGAACACAACCTTGCGTCCTTGTTTCTTTACATGCAAACTGTTTTGCATATTTCTAAAAGTGCAACTCAGCAAATAATAAGTGGTTTTAGTGATATTGTGTCACGCTCAAAATTTACAGCCACACAATCAATCAGAGACATTCTTAAAACCTTTCCAAGTTGTATTGATGAGTCTGTTGCAGAAGAACTAACAGAGTGTATTTCAGACTCCATATACAACACCAACTCTTATCTTCTGGCAACATCAGAAAGGGCCGTTCTCTCTACAGATTATCAAAGGACTGAATATTATAAAGAACATTTTAATGTTCTTGATCCTGTTGAGTATCTTTATGATAGAAAGCAGCAGAACACTTATGTGCATGTTTCATTGTTTGAAGTCCTTGAAGTTTTGAAATGCAGACTCACCGATGACCCACTGGATCCAGATGACGTGGACGTCCGCTCTCGGGGACGAAGTCCTGCAGGCTGCTGCAGAAGTAGTTCCCCCCCCCCCCCCCCACTCTCTTGCTGTCCTCTTCCAGGTGCGTCTTGGCTTTGTCCAGGAACTCTACCAGGTGGTCCCTCCCCTCCTGGAGGACTGTGCTCATGACCTCTGACCTCTGCCATAGTACTTGATTGATTGAATATTTATTTAAGCCTCGGAAGACACATTGAGGGATAAGACCCTCATTTACAATGGTGCCGAGGGTACAATAAAAAAGTTGATACATTGAATAAATAGGAATGAAATAAATATGCATATATATATATATACACAGTAATATAAGGTATAAAACAATTCGTCAATAAAATACTATGGCCAAGTCAACTAGCAGTTACAGTCACTGCAGGAGAAGTCAGCTGTACATGAGACCAGATCCGAGAACTCCGTCAATGAAACAAATGAGCGCAACTTTAAAGATTTTTGGACCTCATTCCAAATGTAGGGTTAGGGTTAGGCACATTAGCCTCCTGCCCCCTCTTCCTCTTGGGAGCCTCCTCCTGCCTCCTCTTCCTCTTGGGAGCCTCCTCCTGCCTCCTCTTCCTCTTGGGAGCCTCCTCCTGCCTCCTGAACACAACAGCAGCATCAGATACAGAAACAAGGGTCACTGGGATTCTACTGTTTCTACTCGGGGCTTCTTCTCTCGAGCAGTGATGGAACCTTCTTGTTTGTCAGACATTTAATTTATCTAGCAAACAATCCTGGTGCTTTTTGTGAACCAATGTAGAATTTAACTTCTCCTAGAAGTTCAATGAAAGATTGTTAATGGATTTCTCACCACTCCTCTGCCATAAACTTCCAAGTTTATAACTGCATCACCCAAGTCTGTATCCAAGATCTTAGAAGTTATCACTGGCACGTTCCTCCTAATCTGTGAGGAAGTGTGGAAGTGATGAGAAGTGTTCAGACCAGACATCTTCTCAGGCATCTTACTCGTCAGAGACGCAGACTTTATCGCCACCTACTGGCCCGACATGCTTGTTTGAGTCTTGTGTTGACGTCTGGACGTCTCTACCTTACCAACTCAAACTCCAAGTCTCTCTCCCTCCACCTCCTCTTCTCTAAATCCCTCTCCCTCAACCTCTCCATCTCCCGCTCCTTCTGTCTCCGCCTCGTCCTCTCTCGCTCTCTCATCTTCTGACATGATGTCATCCGGTGAACATCCTGTGACCGGCGTTTCTTTTATTTAGTGTCTGAGACAGCGCCCCTGCTGGAGGACTGTGCTCATGACCTCTCTCCCTCTCTCTCGTCCTCCTCTCCCACTGCTCAAGCCAATCAGAATCGAGCATCAGAAAGTGTGAAACTGAGAAATGTCTCGCTGCCTCCTGCTAAAGAAAAAGATCAGAGAACCAGACTGAAGATAACTCAGCTGCAAAACTGCCACGACTCAGTAGAAATGTAGACTCACCCATCAGGTCCATCGTGTGGATCCAGCTGGTCAGAAGCAGGAGGTGGAGAAGCAGGAGTATCAGGGGCAGAAGGTCAATGAGAAGCAAGAGCAGGAGGCGCTTGGTGATCCTCCTAGGAACATGTAGGAAGAAGTATTAATGTATATTTATCACTTCAACTTGATCTCTTATATTATAACGTATCTGTCAGGATTTAGTGGAGGAGTAGGACCCAGACGCAGAGTTTAAAACAAAAGCTAATTTTTAATTAAACAAGTTTAACAGACACAAAACAGAAACACTAATGGGAGAAACTAAAACACAAGGAAGCTTACACAGGGGATCCAGAGTCTCAGGAGGACAGGACCTCCTGCTCGCCCTCTCTCCCCCTCTCCATCTCTCCCTCCCTCTCCTTCTCTCTATCTGACTCCCTCTCGATATCCGAGTCTGTATTCCTTTCCTCCCTGTGTCCAACAGCAGCAGGACGAGGCGTCCCACTCTGCTCACTGGTGTTGTTGTGGGTTTCTTGAATGGTGTCGACGGTGATGTCTCTGATGTTCAACATCAGCCTCCTGCCTCCTCTTCACCTTCTTCCTCGTCCAGTCACTGCATCCAGCAGATGTCTCCGGAGCAGCCTCCTGCGTCCTGAACACAACAGCAGCATCAGATACAGGCTGGTACATCCTCCACTACTATTGACACCTCCTTTATTTAGCCTGTTTTTAGAGTGAATTGGACAGTTTAGTCTCCCCCTGTGTACCTGCGTCGCAGCCCTGTGGAACGCAGCCTCCTGCCTCCTGTGCCTTTTCCTCGACTTGCTGATCCACTGAGTTGAAAATTTATAATAACGTTTTTTTTTTAAATGGCGGAATGAAGGATTCAACTGGAGAAACGACCTCCTCTTGTTGCTGACTGGCCGTTTAGGGAGGAATGTAACCCTAAGTGGCTCAGTGATGCATTCAAAGGAAACCATGAGTCCTGGTCGCCCTCCCTCCCTCCCTCTCCCTCCCTCCCTCCCTCTCCCTCCCTCTCCCTCTCCCTCCCTCTCACTCGTTGTCTCACTCTCAACGCTCCATAGATTTTCTTCCTGACATTCTTACGTCATCGGGTGACCGGCCTTTCTTTTATATAGTGTCTGAGACAGCGCCCCTGCTGGAGGACTGTGCTCATGACCTCTTTAAAGGGACAGTTTTTTAACATGGGAGTCAATGGGACTCTCTGCTCCTTACAGACAGGCGTAGCAGCCACCCAGTGAACTGCAGCTTTTACATTTCCGTACTGGCCTCATGGCTCAGCCCAGGATGGCGCCACTTGGTTTGAATACAACTTTATTAAAAGTTTTAAATCAACACTTACCTTTTCTGTAGTCTGAGGTTTCCTGAGGGTCCCCGGTCCTGAGGGGGGGCCCTTCTCCGCTCTCTCTCTCTCGCCTCCTCCTCTCTGGCCCGGTCTCTCCTCAGCTCTCTCTCTCTAGATCGATATTCCCGCTCCCTTTCTATTCCTCGTCTTCTTGGCGCATTTGGCGGACCTGCCGCTGCACCCAGCACCGCTCTGAGGAGCACCGGCAGGACGAGGAGCAGCCTGGTGGGTGAGTTTCTGTCTCCGGTGACGTCCCTGATGTCCAACACCGGTCGTCTGAGGAGCAGCCTCCTCCTCCCCTTCCTGCTGGAGGAGGAGTCAAATCAAATTGTATTTGTATAGACAATATTCCCAAACCACAATTTGTCTCATAGGGCTTTAACATGGTGAGACATCCTCTGTCCTTAACCCTCAACAAGAGTCAGGACAAACTACTAAAAACCCTTTTAACATGTAAAATTTCATAGAAACCTCAGACACATGTGAGGATCCGTCTCCCAGGACGGACACAAGTGCAACAGATATTTTTATATTTTTTAACAATACTCTTCCAGTCGAGGAGATTTTCAACAGTTGCTGGAGCGCCACTTCCTTTCTAGTTTTCTTGATATTTGTTTCAACTCATTTGTCTTGGAATTATACCACGGAGCTAATTTACTATGTTTGACATGTTTCTTTTTTAGAGGAGCTATTGAGTCTAATGTTAATCGTAATGAGTCTGCAGAGCTATCGACGAGGTGGTCAATCTCAATGGAGCTCGGGTTTTTAAAGAATTTGTTTGTCGACGGATAATACAGGTTTAAATGTAATCTGAATTATTTTCTTAAATTTAGCTACAGCACTATCAGGTAGACATCTTGAAAATTTGTTTTTTATTAGTGGCATATATTCAGATAATGAAGAATCTAAGGTTATTAAATTATGGTCTGATAGAATTGGATTGTGCGCTAGTACAGTTAAATGTTCAATTCCGACACCGTATGATAACACAAGCTCAAGTGTGTGGTTACAACAATGAGTAGGTTGGTGTACACACTGACTGAAACCAATCGAGTCTAGTATCAAAATAAATGCTACGCTAAGGCTATCTTTACTATTGTCAACATGAATATTAAAGTCACCAACAATAATAATTTCATCTGTCTTTAGGACGAGGTTTGATAAAAACTCGTTAGAATTTCAGTATAAGCCCCAGGAGCACGGTAAACTACAGCAAACAGGATTGGCTGTTGGTGTTTCCTGGATTGGCGTGGAAGACTAAGAACAAAACATTCAAATGACTTGTAGCTGAGTTTAGGATTAATTGATGGGAGTTAAAAATAGCAGCAACTCCGCCTACTCAGCCGAGTTCTCTGGGAACGTGTGAATTTATATGACTGGGGGGAGTAGATTCATTAAGACTGACATATTCATCAGGATGCAGCCGCGTCTCAGTGAGGGACAATAAATCTATATTGTAATCTGAGACTAGTTCATTAACTAAAATAGCCTTTGAGGAAAGTGATCTAATGTTTAAAAGACCACATTTGAAAGTCTTAGTTTCCTGCGTTGTTTCAGAGGTTGTGTTAATTTGTATTAGATTTTTGTGTGGAGTTCTCGCTCGGTTATTGTGTAATTTAAATCATTTAATGGGACGGTGGACAGACACAATCTCTATGGGGTTGTGTGACTGATCCAGAGGGAGCAGAGGAGTGTGTAGCACTGCAGCTCTGCTTCCTGGTCCCAGCTCTGACAGACAGAGCTGTATTGAGGATCCTGTCCAACTCCTTCGACCAACCACAATCGCCGGCTTCTATGTCCACATCTCTACCTTTTCTGGACTGGATTCTGAAAGCATGTCATCTCCATCCACCAGTGCAACCCAGGGCTCGTCAGTACAGCTTCAGCGGCGTGAGAGTGCAGAGCACTGGCCATCTCCATTCCCAATTCCAGTGTTTTCATTCGATGTTGCACTGAGGCTTTGAAAAGGTGATGCTTTGTTCAAGGAGAGTGGAGCACTGCTCACTGTACCGAGGGAGATGCACATGGACATCTTAGACAACAGAGCTCAGGCAGTTTTTTCCTAAAAGGCCTAAAGACTCAAGAAATTGAATCAGTGGCTGTTGCACTGATTGAGAAACACCCATGTCTTGCTGACCCAGGATTTGGAACTGGCTTTCACAGCTGGGCCATGAGCATCAGATATAAGCTTGGCAAATACAGTCAAAAGCTAGGGATGGCAGGCTGTGGTGAAGTCAGCGTAAACCAAAGAAGGGACCAGAGGTGACCAGGCTTCTGAAGAAAGCCAGAGATGTGAGGTGAACTTTCTTCCAGACAATCCAGTAGGGCAAACTGACGAATCTCAAGAAAGGGAAAGGGAAGTAATACAGGAAGAAGTTCTAAAAAGAATTCCAAACAAGACCCTGATTGACTCCAAAATGGAAGCTACTTTTGCCCTACGCAGGAAGGGTATTGTGGAAGAAGAACCGCCTATTGCTGATGTCTTGGAGAAGTGGCCAGCATTGTTTTTGGAAAAACAGGTAAGATTTCTTATTTTATGATGTGTAATGTCCTAAATGTTCTCCCAATTCCACCAGTCATTCTGTTCAGCTTCCGGATGTAGAAAACCCCTTTGAGTTTATAACTGTACAATGTGGATACCTTCTGTAATTGGTGTCTATATGAACACTAATACTGTTGTTTCTCCTCTTAGATATGTGCAGAGTTTATGCCATCACTCAAGTGGATCTCAAGAAGACATTCTTCACATCTTTGGATGCACACGCCTCACAGCGGATGCAGCTTTACAGAACACGTAGTGGGACACTAGGAAAGGAGTTCAAGGCCCTTGACAACCTTGATGACCAGGTAATGCAAGTAGGAGATAAATGAAGGGGGTCTGAGACCTGGATAGTGCATGTTCACATTGAAAACAGACATTAACATAACATAAATTCTAAATAGGTGTGTGATTTTATTTTCAGGCCATGAAATATTTTTAAATCTTCATTTTGTGTCTTTCAGAAACCGATGTGCTTGCACAGAGGAAGGCCACAGCTCTCCGAGGGATTCCTCTATGTTTGAGGGAGGAGCCATGCAGCGTCCTGAAGACATGTCTGGTAAGAATACTTCGGTTTATGCCATTGAAGTTTTTTCTTCATTTTTTTAATAGCTGGGCCAATATAAATATACAAGGGGCCAGTAAATCTCTGATTGGAGAGCAAACGCACTCATTTAATGGGAATATGCAATAAACGCTGAATTTAACAACTTATTTATATTGCCTTTAATGTAATGTAAGTAATTAGGGCTGAAATCTCTCACAGTAAAAGTAAAAACACATGAGTTAATCTATGAGGGTTTACCTAATAAACCTTAAATTAGTACATTTAGCTACAAGTCTTCGTGTTCGATTGTGGCCAGTTTATATGTCAGGGTGGGATATTGTTCATCCTTATTGGCATATTGATCAAAATCCTTCAGATTGTTCACACTTATGGAATCACCTTTAGAAAATTTCACACAAATTGTCCCTTCACATGGAGTAACTAATGACATCTGGGGGTCAAAGTTCAAAGTCACGGTGGCCTTACAAAATGTCTTTTTGAATGGATCTTAAATTTGTCGTTGGGAAATGTTTTCATATTTTGAACAGCTGTCACTTGCACTCAAAGTGAAACTGATAAAGGTGCATGTCACTGCACTCATGGGCAGGGGCATATCATTTATTTATAAATGTGGGGATGAAAAGCTTTCAAAATAAAGGACTGTCTGTTTGATTTCTCTAGGATACAGACTCTGAGGAAACGTCCGTCGCAGGGGTTCAACTCGGCAGAGTCACCATTGTTGAAGAGGATGTTGGGAGAGCTCACTCGATGCCCAGAACAATCAACATGGCCCTTGTCATGGAGGAAAAGCTCGTTGTGGAGGACATCTCTGACATCAGTGCAGCCATTGTCCTTCTTTGTGGATGCATCTACAACCTCAACCTGGACGAGTGACTGAGTGACTGGTTCTGCACCTGATGTTATGTGATTACACATTCTAACTTTGAAAATAATCGTATAATGTTACCAAGTTCACTTGAGCATCCCTGCTGCTGCAATTTCAATGTCTCCTTTTTTTGTGTTTATTGGATATATAATGTTAACCTATTGTTCTTAATAAGCAGATTGTTTACAGAATTTTGCTCTTTTATTATTTAATTTCCACAACAGTATGAATAGAGTAAATTTGAATTCACTCAACTAATGGGCAGCAAAGTTGAATTAACTTAGCATTTTAAGTGTAAGCTTAAGTTCTCTCGACTGAAACGATCCAGTTCTGTTGATGCATGTTTTCAATTCATAAGCATGCATATAATCTAGTATTCCTAACTTGTAGATATGAGTAGCTCTGAATGGAGATGTTATGTTAATCTAACATAACATCTCCATTCAGACTACCCAAGATTGGGGTGGGGGGGAGGCAGTGTGGATTTTAGGTCTGAAACTCTGGCAGCTGACAGAATGAGACCCAACAAATGAAGGAGACACTCACCGGCTCTTTCTGGGCACAAGCGGATCAGGTGTCCCTCTTTCCCACAGCCAAAACATCTCATATTACCTGATGTAACATGCACCGTGTAGTTAAACTCCTCGATTTTAAATCTAAAGACCAGGTTTAAATCTTCCTCACTCTTCTTTAGCAGCATGAACACGTGTCTGTCACTCACACAGAAACACAAAACACCTCCAATATAAATAAAGGGGGGAAAAGAGCAAAGAAAAAAGGTAGAAAAGTAACAGTTTGAAACACTCACCACACTCACTCCCAAGAGCGCAAGGGAGAGAGAGAGAGATTAAACTTGAATCTAAACCTGAACCTTAAAGGAACCAAAAACTGAAGCTGAAGCTACTGAGCTGACGAGCGTTTTGTGAACGAGCAGCAGATTATATCAGATTATTCTTCTTTCTGCTCCTTTTCATTCAGGATCAGAGGTTTTGTGTTTTGCATTAAAACGGTTTTGTTTGGTGAATGAATTAAATCAACTATTAAAGAATTTAAAATAAACGTATTGATCTGTGTCAGGTTGTTTATATTGAGACATATTGATCAGATGTGGAATTTCATTACGAGCACAAGCTTTTCCCTATAAGTCAGTTAGGGATTCTGGGTTTAACGTCCTCGGGTCAGTTTTCTATTAAATATTGTAAAATGTTTATGAAACAGTTTCCTCAGAGACTTAAAGATGCTCTGCTCTTCATCGACTCTTCTTCATACTGTAAATGTCTCATTCACTTTTCTTCTGCTTGTTTCCATTATGTCAAACTGGTGATTTTGTTCTTTTACCTGCACCAAGGACGAGATGTTTCCACCAGTTTGTTTGAAGAGGAAAGAACCGCTGAGTCATGATTCCAGTGAAGTCGGTGGAAGGATGTTTATTGAGCATTAAAGCAGAGACAAGTAGAAACAGAACTTTTCTCTCTGAGATGTTTTTCTTCTTGTTACATCTGGTTTGTCACAGAGGAAATGATCCATGTGTTTGACTCATAGACTGAATATAAAGGCTTTGACTGGGATGTGCTGCTGTTATACTGCAGCGCCACCTGTGGGTCAAAAGTAGAAAAGCCACCACCGCTCTGCACCTGATGCAGAAATGAAAACGTCCCATTTTTAAGTCCAGAGTTTTGATCTTTTGTGTCAAAGACAAAACTCTGATTTTAAACTCAAAGTGATTTCAATGTGTTTAACTTTGTGTTGAACTAAATCAATTTGTGACGTGAATCCAGGAACTTTAAGATCATAAACAAACATCTACACAGAATGTGGTTCTACACACATGGAGACAGACTGAGGGACAAAGGTGGACAATAATAAAGACAAACTTAAACACACTGCATGTGACTCTTTATAGAGAGTTTATATATTCTGCTTGTGTTGTGTCATTTCAATAAACACATTCTTCATGTGAATAAACACAATCGGGGCAGGAAGGTTGCTGGTTTGAATCCGGTTCAGATGGGTCTTCCTGTGAGGAGTCTGCATGTTCTCCACATGTTTTCTCCAGGTGCTCCGGCTTCATCTCACAAACACATGCAGATTAGGGGTTGTGTAGATTGGAGACTACACACAAGCTGCTGCTGCTTCAGCCTCTGGATCCTCAGGACACAGCTCAGCCTCCGTCCACACACACTGTCCTCTTCACACTCAGCTCCACCAGGCCCCCTCCCACCTGTTGAGAGAAGAAGACATCAGTGTCACAGAGACTCACTTCATCAGCTGTGAGTCAGTGATGCAGCTCATCCAGTAGAAAGTGCAGCAGGGACTTCAGTCCTGTTCAGAGGTGGAGCAGCTTCCTCTCTGCTTCATGTTCACGTGTTGGAATGAACACGCTAAGAGCTCAGTGTGTGTCCTCTGCATGTCAAAGTGCAGAGTGGACACCTGAGAGGTGGATTTACTGCTGTTACAGGTGAAGACATGTTTCACTGTGTGTTGATGAACATCTGCTTCTGACAAACTGGGACCAGATGAGACAGATGGACCTCAGCAGAGGTTCTGCTCTGTAGAAAGAGCTCCTGGTTACCATGGTGATGAGGAGAGGCTTCAGTCCCACTGATCTCAGAGCTGTGACAAAGATCCACCTGATCAGTACTTCACTGATGAAGTGAGAGGACAAACTGTCTCAGATCAAATGAAGACGACACGTCTCTGTCCCTCGTGTGAGGCTGTCAGCTGTGGTCCAGCTTCACTTCCTGTTCACATGAAAACAACAACAACTGTCGTCTTCACGTCAACTCAATCACATGATCCCAAGCAGCTTGTGGCTCGTCTGATTGGCCGACTGTTGTCTCTCTGTGTCTCTGTCCAATCCTGACGTCTGTCCTCATTGTCCTCTCACAGCTTCACTGAGGAAACACTGAGACCTGAACTACGAAGACACTTCAACATGTCCAGGAGATCTTTCTGAGATCAGCTCAACTGAACCTGACAGACAATGTCAGGCTGAGGACACACACTGTCTCTGAGGACACACACTGTCTCATTGTCTCTGAGGACACACACTGTCTCACTGTCTCTGAGGACACACACTGTGTCACTGTCTCTGAGGACACACACTGTCTCACTGACTAAGGACACACACTGTCTCACTGTCTCTGAGGACACACACTGTCTCACTGTCTCTGAGGACACACACTGTCTCACTGTCTCTGAGGACACACACTGTCTCACTGTCTCTGAGGACACACAATGTCTCTGAGGACCCACACTGTCTCTGAGGACACACACTGTCTCACTGTCTCTGAGGACACACACATGGACCTGTCTTCAGGAAGCTGACTGAGGTCCTCTGGTGTTTTGGGGACAGGATGAGTCTGGAGACATTGAGATGTTCTGGGTGAGTTAGAGATCAACTGAACCAACCAGACGTTGATTTAAACTTCTCTTATCCGTCCCTTTAAGGAGAGTGTGCACCACACAACAGTGGAGAGTCACTGTGGTCAGTGGGCGGAGCTTTTATACGGATTGATCTCTAACTTAACCTGGAGCAGGTTAGCCGTTCATCAGAAGTTACCATGGAGATTTACCTCGTTAGGAAGTGGACGAGCTTCGTAGGACTGAAAAAACTAAACCTGAAGTTAACCTGATAACCACAAATCCTGCTTGGTAGCACAGACCCTGGATCTGTGATACTGACTGTGTTTAGTAAAATACTGATGAAAGCAGCGTGGACTGACTCCACCCATCTACTGACCTCAGAGTCTCCAGTCCACAGGTTGGACTCTGCTGTAGATCAAGCAGCTCCTTCACTCCTGAGTCCTGCAGGTTGTTGTTCCTCAGATCCAGTTCTCTCAGATGAGAGGGGTTTGACCTCAGAGCTGAAGCCAGAGAAGAACAGCTGATCTCTGACAGACTGCAGCTATCCAACCTGGATAAAGAATAAAACTTAACTGTAAATAACAGAAACATATTCATGTCAGCACAGACTCATAACATGGAAGATAAATATGAAATCAGACATGTTGGACTGAAAACGAGTCCTGATTCAGTACAAATAGATTATTTGGACCCGGTCTCTGTCCTGCAGATCAGTTTAGGAAATCCAGAACTAAACTCAGTGTTTTAACAAGTAGTTGAATATTTAAAATGTCACAGATTAATTATGAATGGATTCAAGTTATGTACAAAGAGGAATTATGTTAAATTGGAATTAAATTAGATAAATTGTGTATAAATGCTGTTTTATAGATATGAGATCTACAAAAGTCAGTCAGTGAACTGACCTCAGAGTCTCCAGTCGACAGGTTGGACTCTGTAGAAAACCACACAGCTCCTTCACTCCTGAGTCCTGCAGGTCGTTTAGTCTCAGATCCAGTTCTCTCAGGTGAGAGGGGTTTGACCTCAGAGCTGAAGCCAGAGAAGAACAGCTGATCTCTGACAGAAAGCAGCGACTCAACCTGGATAAAGAAATATGAATATTAGAATGTGTCCTCCTGTTGTTGTGGATCGTCATCATGTCAACACAGACTCACAACATGCTGCTGACCTCAGTCCAGTCTGTGACCTGAAGATAAATATCAGATCAGACATGTTGGACCATTGTTTCATTCATCAGCTTCTTCTCTGTGTGTTGGTCACTGAGCAGGTTTGTGTAATTAAACACTGTTTAAAGTAGTGACAGCTCCTGATGTCACTTCCTGTTTGTTTCTATACTTATCAACTGTCCAACGTGTTTCAATAAGAATGTGTCTTATTTTGAAAACCTGAGGAGGACGAGTGCTCGGCCTCAGTCCACATGTTATTTACTGAGACTTTCTCAGTGATCAGGAGCAGGTGAGTGCAGGTGAATGGAGTTGATGAGGTGGACGTGACTGACAGGCTGGGTGAGGGACAGATGACTGAGGGACAGTGAGCAGAGCAGAACTGAAACAAGTTAAATAAATAATGACCCAATAAGAAAGAAAGTCTGAAAAGTGAAGAAGGATTTAAGGACCTCAGAGTCTCCAGTCGACAGTTTGGACTCTCCAGTCCAGAACACAGCAGCTTTACTTCTGAATCCTGCAGCTCGTTGTCACTCAGATCCAGTTCTCTCAGATGTGAGGGGTCTGACTTCAGAGCTGAGACCACGACTTCACAGTGAGTCTCTGAGATGATACAACGACTGAGTCTGTAATTAAAGAAAATATCAAATCTGTGAGAATTAAATCAGAAAACACAACATTCATACCCCCACTGGGATCCTGAAACGCCCACTGAGGTCGACTCCCCGCCCACTAAGGTCGGAATCCTGACATTCTCATTGGCTGAGAGCCAACTGAACCCTATGACCACTTCCTGAGGAAGCAGGACGTCCTCAGGTGGTATAAAGCAAGGGACCTCACAGAAATCTCTCTCTCTTCTACTCCGATGCTGACGTTGTACTAGACCCCCCCCCCCGGGGGTCTTCCTAATTAACCCAGCAATCTAATGGAGGCGATTAGACGTTTGTTTAATTCAATTTATTTGATTTGGTTTCTTCTTTTATCTCAGTCAAAGTTTTATTTTGAAAAGACTTTTCGCTGTTTTAACTTGAAAAGACCAAACAGGAATCTTACTCGCGAGACACGGACTTTACTTTTATTCTTTCTCCACACGATCTACAACGGCTACAAGCAGCCGCACGTTCCTGTGAGGCAGCACGATCTCCGCTGCTACCGAAGAAGACGAAGCCTCATCTCGCCACGGAGCACGACGGATCCGCTACGGCCCAGCTGCGGTGCTCACGGGAGCCCGCCTGAGAGACTTCAAGCAATTCACTGAACTTCCGGGATATTCGCGCCAACGCGCATGCACCCCATGAAACCATGGTTACAGTAAGAGAGGCTTATGTTGTCTGGGCAGATGTTAGTTTTAATACGTAGCGTTTGTTTTAATACTTGAGTGTATTTTTGTTGGTGGAACCTCCGTGTTTCTTCATTGTTTTAGCCGTGACGAGCCGGCTTCTCCGAGCCGCCACTTCCGTTTTCCGGTTTGATGGCAATGTTTTGTGTTACAGTGAATAGGGCCGCGAGAAGCGCCTCCGGCCGCATTGTTAACGTCTGTGTGAGTCTGCAGTGATGTTACCGATCAAAACCTTAGCCCACAACGTTCGCTTGAGGGCTGAGGGGTGAACCACTGTTAACTCATCTATGGCATATGTTTTAAGAGCTTTGTCCTCTCCTCTCTTTTTCTCTCTCTCTCTCTCTCTCCTTCTGAACCGACCTATACACCCGTTCCGATCTGTATTTAGAATACAGTTTATGTAACATAGTTAAATCTATATTTAAAGGGCCTGAACGCATCTGGCCGCCATTTTGAAGCCAAAGCTAGACTAGAACAAAGAATCCTTTGTTCCACCTCCTCCTTTGTGTCTCACACGTGGTCCGGCGGCCATTGGAGGTTATTCATCTCTAGACCCGCCCTCAATTCTGGCTCTAAATTCATAACGAACACGCCATTTTGTTTTGTAGTTTTAAGCCTAACATTGTCGGCCTCCATCTTAGATGTGCCGTCACTACGTGACTGCGTCATCGCCACGCCCCCTTCTTTTTCTCTCTCTCTCTCTCGCTCTCTCACACACACACACACAGACACATTGATAGACACAGACAGATGCACACACACACAGATACACATAGATGAATACATGTGTTTTCTAAATTGTGATAAATGCTGCTGCTGTTGTGATCTTTGAAATATGGGAGTTTGTTAAGATGATGAATCATTAAATAACACTAACTTTATTTCACACACACACACATAGACACATACACACAGAGAGACACTTTGACACAGACACACACACACATAGAAACAGACATACATAGGTAGACCGCAGGTTTACATGTATTTTCTGAATTGTGATAAGTGCTGCTGCTGTGTTTATCTTTGAAATATCGGAGCTTGTTAAAATGATAAATCATTGAATAACATTATAAATTTATTTCCCCTTTTTAATAAATTCTTTTGTAATTAAAGTATCTGTAGTCTGTGATTATTTGTGCATAAGTGTGTGAATACAGCTGGATTATGATTGCCTGTGCTTGAACTTAGAAGCCTTCACTGTTTATTAAGTAATCGTTAATATTAAAATATTGACATTATTAATTTGACATTTATCATTATGAGACTGATAATTATAGTTTGACTCGTTGGTCCCTGGAAACCAGGGTGGTGCCCCTCTACGATAAGTTATGGCCTTATCATTTTTAATTATTTTTAATAAATAATCTCTTATTATTTTAATAATCATATTTCATGATTATTAATAATTAGCCAACGTCAAGTCTACCTACTATTGCACAACACACACACACACACAGAGACACACACTCACACACACACACACACACACACACATAGACACACACTCACACACACCCACACACACACAGACACACACTCACCCACACACACACACACACACACACACACACTCACCGAGCCTTCCTGCAGTTCCTCACAGCTGGGATCAGTCTCCATCGACCCTGGAGTGATGTGTTGAACTTGTCCAGGTCCAACTCATCCAGAACCTCCTCTGACATCTGCAGCATGTAGGCCAGAGCTGAGCAGTGGATCCCAGAGAGTTCCTCCTCTGATCTGTTCTCTGACGTCAGGAACTGTTTCATCTGCTGATGAACTGAGTGGTCGTTCATCTCAGTCAGACAGTGGAAGATGTTGATGCTTCTGTCAGGAGACTCATCACTCTCCATCTCCTTCAGGTTGTTGATGACTCTCTGGATGATCTCTGGATTGTTCCCTGTCCGACCCAGCAGGCCTCCTAAGACTCTCTGGTTGGACTCCAGACTGAGGCCGTGAAGGAAGCGAACAAACAGGTCCAGATGACCATTTGTACTCCAGAGGGATTTCTTCATGGTCTTCTTCAGGAGCTCATCCAGGGAGAAGGTACTGTCTGTGTTCCCATATGTTCCCAAGAAGTTCTTGAGTTCTTTTCTGTTCCTCTTGGTGTAACAGTGGAACATGTAGACTGCAGCCAGAAACTCCTGAATGCTCAGATGAACAAAGCAGTAGACTGATTTCTGGAAGATCACACACTCTCTTCTGAAGATCTCAGTACAAACTCCTGAGTACACCGAGGCCTCTGTGACATTAAGACCACATCGCTCCAGGTCTTCTTGGTAGAACATGATGTTTCCTTCCTCCAGATGTTTAAGTGCCAGCCTCCCCAGCTTCAGGAGAACGTACCTGTCAGCCCTCGTCAGCTGCTGTGGAGTCGTCTCATGTCCCTCACCGTACTTGTTGTTCCTTCTCTTTGTCTGAACCAGCAGGAAGTGTGAGTACAGGTCAGTCAGGGTCTTGGGCAGCTCTCCTCTCTGGTCTGTGGTCAACATGTGCTCCAGAACTGTAGCACTGATCCAGCAGAAGACTGGGATTTGACACATGATGTGGAGGCTCCTGGACGTCTTGATGTGTGAGATGATTCTGCTGCACAGCTCTTCATCACTGAATCTCCTCCTGAAGTACTCCTCCTTCTGGGCGTCACTGAAGCCTCGTACTTCTGTGACCCTGTCGACACATGCAGGAGGGATCTGATTGGCCGCCGCAGGTCTGGAGGTTATCCAGACGAGAGCCGAGGGAAGCAGATTCCCCCGGATGAGGTTTGTCAGCAGCACGTTGACTGATGACCTCTGTGTGACCTCAGACACAAGCTCCCTGTGGTTGAAGTCCAGAGAAGGTCTGCTTTCATCCAGGCCGTCAAAGATGAACAAAGGTTTACAGACAGCGAGCATCTCTTCCGTGAGCTTCTGTAACGCTGGATGGAAAACACGGAGCAGCGTGAGGAGACTGTGCTGCTGGTCCTTCACCAGGTTCAGCTCCCTGAACGAAAGCACAGTCAGCAGACCCACATCCTGGTTCTCTAAACCCTCTGCCCAGTCCAGAGTGAACTTCTGCACCGAGAAGGTTTTTCCAATGCCAGCGACGCCGTTGGTCAGGACGACTCTGATGCTGCTCTGCTGGTCAGTGGAGGCTTTAAAGATGTCGTGGCACCTGATGGGAGTGTCGTGGAGGATCTTCCTCTTGGAAGCCGTCTCAAGCTGCCTCACCTCATGTTGAGTATTAACCTCTTCACTCTGTCCCTCTGTGATGTAGAGCTCAGTGAAGATCCTGTTGAGGAGGGTTCTACTTCCTGTTGCATCACTTCCTTCAGTCACATGTTCACATCTCCTCCTCACACTGAGCTGATGTTCATCTAAAACCTCCTGCAGACCACGATCTGCTGAAAGAAAAGAAACAATGTCAGAGACAGAGAATCTGAGAGTCTGCTGACTGTTTTCATCAGATACAGAAAAACTACAGAAAATAAAAGCTTTTTAACTTTGTGCTTTTCTAACGATGTTAAATGTTGATGCTGTATGAAGGAACAAAATAAATCCACTTGTGCTGATGTCAGAAGTGAAGACATCAGCAGACACATGTACAGTGCTGCTCTGACCGGCTGTCTGACCTCCAGCTCCTGTTCTGGATCTTTTTCCACACTGGGGACAGGAGGAGTCTCCTGAAGAACCAGACTGGTCCCAGTATGAGGTGATGCACTGTCTGCAGAACCAGTGTCCACAGCTGGTGGAGACTGGATCCTTCAGGACGTCCTGACACGAAGCACAGCAGGACGACTGCTCCTCCTCAGAAACATGACTCCTCTTCCTCTCCCTGTGAAGACATGTCCTGATAACTCACATGTCACAGTCACAGGTTGTCATTACTTCTGTCAAGGAGGTTTTGTTTTCACCCAGTATGTTTGTGTGTTGGTTGGTTCGTTAGTGGGATTATAAAAAACGACAGATTACCAGTAAACTTGGTGGAAGGTTGTGGTCTGTGAACCAGATCGGGGGGGGGGTCCTCTTTCACAGACATGTTCAGAGGACTGATGTTTACCAGTGTGTGGAATTTGGTGCATCTCCAAATCAAAATGAGTCTCTAGTGGATTTCAAAGTGGTTTCATAAGGAGCGTGTTGGTTCTTGGTGAAGGTCTGAGCTCTTTGAGTGATTCTGAGAGATTAGTCACCAACTTCAATGAAGCTGTGTCCTAATGCAGGGGCAACACTAGAGGAAACTAGATCCTCTTCAGAGCAGGTCCCAGTAGAAACAGTCTCTTACTCTGTGTGTGAGGCTCCAGGTTCATTACTGAAGAAAGGAGGAGGTTCTTTGGACTGGTCACTCTTCAGAGACAGACAGCTGGACCCTGGAGACTCTGCTCTCAGTCTCTGGTCCTGACCTCTGCAAACACAAACATGTTTTTATTCAGAACACATCATTCACTGGTTCATTCTGTGAGGATTCAGTTTGGAGCTTCACATGTTTGTAGCAGGTCTCTTACTCTGTGTGTGAGGGTCCAGGTTCTTTACTGAAGGATATAGGAAGTCCCATGGACCGGTCACTCTTCAGAGACACACAGCTGAACCCTGGAGACTCTGCTCTGTCCTCTTCCTCCTCATAACCACTCATCTTCAGTCTGAGAGGAAAAACACTGTGAGCTCAAAGGAATCAGGACAAACCAGTCTGTTCAAGAAACACACCCAAAAATACCAAGCAAGGACACACACCCACAAACATCCACAAACACACTCAGTTGACTGAACCGTATGATTGTGAAAACACGTTCTGTTATTAAACACTTGATGAACAGATGAAGATAAAAAGTGAAACTGTGAGTTAACTCTGTTAATTAGTCCTTTGAAGGCTCTTTGTTCCAGACCTGTTCACATCTGTCTCTGTGATCCAGTGAAAAACACTGTGAGCTCAAACACACACAATGAACCCAGGTACGTAAACTCAGTGTTTCTTCAAATCAACCCTCAAATCAACCCTCCTACACTGTTTACCTGTTGTCACGGTAACCTGAGACAGTTGTAGGTTTAATGTGTTGGACTCAGCCAATCACAGCGTTGAGTCAAACTGTTGATTTACTGACAGAATTTCATCCTGAATATTCTTCTCTCTAAAGTCCACAAGTAGAAAACTGACCCAGAGTCTGTGACAGTGAAATAATATGAATGAATAATATAAATGTAGCTGAACACTCACCAGCCTCAGACTTCACGTCTCCTCCGTCTGCTGCTTGAAGTTAGAACCAGTCTGAACACTTTCACTGGAGGCTCCTCCCCCTCCCCTCGGCAGTTACTGGAAATCAAATGACAATGACTGTGACTGTGTGTGTGTGTGTGTGTGTGTGTTGTGTACACACTCACTCGGCTCACTTTCCTTCCTGTTCTCAGGCTCCTCCTCCCTGTTGAACCAGTTCACTCTTGATAAATAACTGAATACACATGAAGCTAACCCTAACCCATGTTTCCTCCTGTGATTTGAAGGCTGTTATATTTGGTGTTGGAGCTGAATGTGTGACTCCATCTGCAGAACTCTGCCACGTCAGGTCACATTTATACATCGTCATGAATAATAATTATTAGTTACATGGCAGAACTGATAAGATGCACATACCAGGTGTTTTCAAGCAAGGTCCCTTTCCTGTTTGCGTCTCCACTCGGGCCTTTAATCCACCCACTGTAATAAGTATAAGGTCTAGATCTCATCAGTGTAGATCAGCCATATATAAATACATGTAGAACAACTACAGGTTTACATGAGGCAGAGAGAGAGACAGAGAGAGAGAGAGAGAGAGAGAGAGAGAGAGAGAGAGAGAGAGAGAGAGAGAGAGAGAGAGAGAGAGAGAGAGAGACAGAGAGAGAGAGAGAGAGACAGAGAGAGAACGCCGGAGCGATCTTAATTCCGTGCTTCCGTGTTAACTTGGCAAGGTCGATGGCGTTTAGCACGCCGGCCTATGGCCGGCTGCAAACACTCACAAAAACACACACTACCTAACACCTCCTCCGTGTACACTGCAACACCACAAACACTATAAACCGACAATACACTATAACTATAAACAGAATTACCAAGAAGTAGAGCAAAATCGCACAAACAACTCATTAACCATCACCAGCTCTCAGCTCACACACACTCCACCATTCTCGTATAAAGTGAGTACAGGAACATTTCCTCATACAAATACTGCACAACTCACATCTGTCCAAATATCTTCATTTCATTATTGATTCATTAAGGATATTAAGAGTTTTAAGACATTTGATATAATTTGTATCAATTCTTTATTAAAATGTCTGAACCCAAACAGACCCAGGTCATAACTGTTGTTCACTTGTCTTACTTTGAAATGTTTCCAACACTGTTCAGAGAAATCACAGTTTTATTCAAGACGTTTTATTTTGCTTTAATTCATCACATGAGAGACTTGGTCTGTTTCTGCTGTGACTTCGAACGACGTATGAAAGTTAGCTTGTTAGCGTGTTAGCCAGTCAGATGTTTTTACTTTAATCGCATTTTTTGCGTACAGTTTTCTGCGTAACATGAATTCAACTTTATTTTCCTCCGTGACCTTGATTTGTGTCTGAGTCTCATCAGGTCGATTCTCATCAGCGATGGTGGTGAAGACCCAGAACTCCCAGGATCCCACAGGTCATCGAGGTCGTCTGTTATTGTTTTGATCGAGAGACCCCTGGTGGCCAAAGCCAATATGTAACTTCAAAACAGAATATTTTGCATAAAGAGATGCGTCGTCATCAGTTAACCGAGCTGCACCGACGGCTGGCTCCCAGTGTATCCTGGACTTGTTACTGTGTAATGCTCTTCAGATCAAACCTGTTCTGTTGAAAACATCGGTTTTATTAATAAAGTTTCCATTTTTAAAGGTTGTTTGTTGAAAATCCTCACATCTTCACTTGTTGCCTATAACGATGTTTCCCATGAATTCCTGTGTTCACCTTGTGAAACCTGATCTACGAGCTGTCGCCTCATACACGGGTGTTTATGCAAATTCCATCTCTTAAAAAAAAATTCTGAACAAAACAATGAAGAGTGAAATAAATATATAAATAAAATTTGAAATTATGTATTTAGTAGAGCTGTCAAACGATTAAAATATTTAATCGCGATTAATCGCATTTTGTCATAGTTAACTCGCGATTAATCGCAATTAATCGCAAATTTTTAATCTATTCTAAATGTCCCTTCATTTACTTTTTTTCCATAATTTGTTTTTCGTTTTAATGCTCTTATCAACATGGAAAAGTGGATTGGCTTGCTTTATGCAAAATTTTTATTGAAAAACAACATTGCCAAACAGGGCGGTACAAAAATAAAATTATAAAGTGCACATTTCAGGTAAACAAGGACTTTTCTTTTTTTCAAGTTTGCTGTGAACATAGCAGGTATTTCAAAAACAATGAACCGTAACAGTTAGGTTGACAATAAAAGGTAAGCCTACTACCCCCTTGCTTTCAGCCAGCTACTCAAACAGACAAGCCTGTTGACATTTTCGGACAACAGTGAAGCTCGCTTCTTTTGCACCACATACCCAGACACTGAAAACAACCTTTCAGAAGGTACTGATGTTGCCGGTGCTGCTAGGTACTTGCGTGCAAGGCGGGCCATTTCGCTGTGTGCCCCTTCATGTCTGGACCACCATTCCTGGGGACTGTTATCCATGCCACAGAGAGGCTCTACCTTGTAGCGCTCCACACATTGCTCAATATTGTCCTCCCCTTCATCAGATGAAGAGTCATATGCAAGCATGAGAGTTGGTTTCTTCGTAGGCGGCTCAGGCGTGACTTGGTTATCCTGCTGTGCAGGCCTCTCCCTCTCCATCTCCTGGAGCAGGGCGCGGATCGTACCCCACACCTCAGCCCTTTCAGGTTTGGTCAGACACTTGAGGTCCTTAAACCTTGAAATTAAATTAAAGGCAACTTTAACAGGTGCAGGTATAACAAAATTGCGACAATACCCCTATCTTTACAGTGCTAATTTAAAAAATACAAAGTAAAGAAGCAAGCAACCTAACAATACAAACACACTGAGAGAAAAATGAGAATGAGGATGAGTATAAGAAAGAATGAAGCATGGCAATCTGACCTTGGGTCAAGTGTTGTTGCAACTCTCAGCCATGTGATGTTAGTCTTCTCTTTACGAGCCTCCATGTCTGCTGTAAAGGTTCCCTTGAACTTGATCATGTAAGCTGGGTCCTCCTCCATGACCTCCATCACTCGCGACAGATGACAAAACGCTGGCAGCACCACTGAGCAAGACACAAACTTCTCTCCTCCTAGAAGTTCAGACACATACCTGCAATAATATAGGGACGCACTTTAGTGGGGAACTGGTAAGGCCTACTGTAATTCACAAAAAGTTCTCTCATTCACTCACTCACACAATCTTTCTCTGTCTCTCTCTCTCTTTGTCTCACACACACTCCAATCTTTCACACATGCATAGCCTTAGCGCACGCACACACCTAATCATTAACATTACTGTTCTGACACATGTGTTTAATGGCACTATTTCCTCTATGCGCGCAAGGTTACTCCTGAGTGACGTCATCGGTAAGCGCCAGTGGAGCCGCAGAATCAGAGCCGTCGCATAAACAACTAGAGCAACGCTGAATAAACGTTACATACACAGTGACTAAAATATATTACGTCTCCGAGTGAATCTATAGCATTACTCTACAACACAGACGTATATTGATAATTAAACAAATAGATATACACACGACACGGATACACGATAGATTACCTGCAAGGCTCCAGCACAGCCTCGAGCTTCTTCAGCTTATCCAGCTCAGCAGCCGTTGGCATGGCGACGTTGGTTGTGTGCAGCGCCAGTGCATCTCTCAGAGGTAAAGCATTTCGCTGGACACGCTTGATCATTTCCAGGGTACTGTTCCATCTGGTTGATACTTCCTGTGCGAGTGGCTCTTTCTTTTGGTGATGTGTTAGTTGTTGCTGCTCGAGCTCCGCTTGGTTTGCTGAGCTATGCTTAAAATGACCGACAACTCTTCTGCATTTTGCCAATGCACTGTCAAAGGGGCTGTTGGTTAGCGAAACCGTGACGGCTCGGTGCACACTGTGTGCGATGCACGGCATGTGCTCAAAGGGGAGCTGCCTGGCCGCTGCAATCATGTTACGAGCACTATCCGTTGTCAGTGAGACAACTTTGTGTTTGATGTCCCACTCTCCAGCTACTTTCATAAAGTGATCTGCAACAGCGTTAGCGAAGTGCCTCTCTTCTGTCTTCATAACAGTCAAAGCATATGACTCAAGTTTCCACTGTGGATCAAAGAAATGGGCCGTCACCCTGAGGTAGTTGTGATTACTGAGGGACGTCCAATAATCACCAGTGAGCGCGACTGCTTTTGTCTTCTCCAACGCCTGCTGTACCTTAGCCTTCTCAGTTTCGTGCAGCTTCTGAATGTGGCTTGTAATGGTGGCTCTCGAAGGCAATTCGTAGGTCCAGTCGCTGGATGCGATGCGTATGATATCCGCTAAACCCTCGTCCTCCACAACATTAACAGGCCTACACGCAGTAGCCACCCATTTAGCTATGGCTGCAATAAGTTTGTTCTTAGTTGCGGTATCCATGTGTTTCTCTCGGAAGTCATCCATTGTTGCCTGGCTATTACGAGGGGGCAGAGAGTTAGCATCAGCTGTGTGCTTGGCCATCAAGTGGTATCTCAGACTGGATGTGCTACGATGATAGCTCAGTTGACAGCAACAAAAGACACATACCACTTTGGTCTTGTCAAGGGAACCATCTGATAACTTCTTGAAAGTAAACTTTCCATTTAAAAGCGTGTTATTGTCCATTTCACCGTGTTGCGCTCACCATCCACTGAGTCCGTAACGTTAGCTTACTGCTTTCGGCCGGCTTCCGGTCTCGCTAGATCCGGCGCGGTGAGACTTTGTGAAAAAAACTACACAGCTTGCGAGGCCTTAATCTCGCGATAAAAAAATTGACGGCGTTAAAATGAGTTTGCGTTAACGCCGTTAATAACGCGTTAAACTGACAGCTCTAGTATTTAGTTAAAATTGTGCTTTTTATTGTTATTTTCTATAAAAGTTCTTATATGAAAACATTTGGTGATTTAATAACTTCACTATTTATACGCAAACCCAAATGTATTAATAATAGAAGTTTTGAAAGATACTTTGAGTCTGTTCCCTCCAGTGATTGGGTTAGGGTTAACGTTGTATGTAGTTGTAATGTGTGACGCAGTCTGGTGTCTAGAACTACATTTCCCAGAAGCCCTCGACTGTCGCGAGCCAAAGGGGCGTGTCTGCATGTCGCCCCTGGTGGCGGCAGAGTGTAACTACTGGAAGGAGGGCTCGACCAATCAGAGTTGCGACTGTCGTCCAGGGTGGAAAAACCGGGGGGGGGTGGTGTACGAAGCTATTATGCTATGATTTTACTGGTCTGGCCCACTAGAGATCAGAGTTGTTAGTATTTGGCCCAATAACTAAAATGAGTTTGACACCCCTGCTTTATACATCTGAGGGTTCCAGGTTCAGAGTCCAGGAGAAGATCAGCAGCTGGAGCTGAAGCCACCAGCTCCACATTGTCTTCAAATTGTCCCGTTAAACACATGAACAAAAACATAACATCCTCCTGCACATGAAGGATTAATATGAAGTATCCTGACTCATGCAATACTCAGGACTCTTTCCCAGAATGCATCAGTCTCACTGCTGGGTTCATCGACCTGCTTGTTTGAGTCTTTTGAGTTGTCGTCTGGACGGAGACATTTTTGAAAAGGGGGAAATATCTGCAGTCATGTAGACGAGAGATTTATTCTTACTTTAGAGGAAATGTCCTTATTTAAAGATGGATTAAATGTGATGTAGAAAGTGAGGAAAACAACTTCACCAAATAAAAGATAGGGAATCAGAAATTTATTAAATTAGGAATTGAAAAAAATGTTCATCATGTAACGGCGTCCGTCAGTCATGGGTTCCCCGGCTGGATGGATCCAGGGAACTTCTTTAAACACTGGAACAGAGAGAAAGAAAGAAGATGTTCATCAGTTCCTCTAAACCACCAGTGTAAATAAACATGGCCACAAGAGGCAGAGAGAGAGCTGGACTTCCTGAACCTTCCCGTCAGCTCCCTTCACCCCCGGTGCCAACAGAGACCGACTCTCGATGACGACAGACGAGCTGCTGTCAATCCCCGACGATGGAACCATGCCTGTCACACATACTTCTGCCTTTATCCAAGGTCTTTGAACACATCGTACACCTCTGTGTTCCTCTGGCACCTCACACCTACCTCCAGTCTTAAAACATCTCACCTCTGCCATAAACTTCCAAGTTCATAAATGCATCACCCAAGTCTGTATCCAAGATCTTAAAAGTTATCACCTGCACTTTCCTCCTAATCTGTGAGGAAAGTGTGGAAGAGACGAGAAGTGTTCACGTGGAGGAAGCTGTGAAAGTTGGAAACATTGTCTGATCTCGGTTTTTCCATTAAAGTCTCAGTCTGAACTTTGGGAAATCTCCTTGTTTTTTACAGAATCATTTAGATTGGATTATATATATGTATATCTTTCTTCACATTTTGTTATGGTTCTGCTCTCAACCCTGCGCTCGCACTCTAAGGCCGGCCACACACCGGACGCGTAAGCGTCGCGTTAGCGTCGCGTAGGCGCACCGTCATGCCTTAAATAACAGCTGGCTCCCATCCACTCCCACGTTAATCCCTTGTGCCGGCCACACCGGACGCTGAAGTGCAGCGCTGCACCAAAAGTGCCTCGCGTCGTGCAGCGATCGTTTCGGCGTCGAGTCTATTTTTTGCGCTTGACGCGAGCGTAGCTCTCCGGGAAACACAGTGAAAAATGATTTTAAACGATATTGGGGACATATTTTATATTATATAAATGATAAATTATGCATCCCATAGTTTGTATTCCCCTTCTGTTGTCCTGGAGTTTTAATTTTACCAATTTTACCAATCACATTATTAAATGTCCCCCTCTGCCCCTCCATACAGACACACAAGCAGTCATAAAGATAGAAAGAGAGAGGGTGTGTGTGTGTGTGTGTGTGTGTCTACGTAGTCTCCACATAGGCTTGAGTGGAGAATACGTAATTTACCCTCGACACCCGACATTGAACTGAGCAAACAGCGGAGAAGTTCTTGAAGATGGATGACATTAAATTAATAATTGAAGTGGAGAAGTAGTACAGTGAGCTGTACGATCCTCGGCCGTGTTGTTTAAAGACAACATTAAAAAGGACAAATGCTGGGACACCGTTTCAGTTAATAACAAATATCAGCTGTATGTGTGATCACGGGGAGGAATCGCAGGATGACCGCCGCGGAGTTCAGCGTGTCCGGTGTGCAGCCTGGCCCCGGCGTGCTAGGGATCTACGCGACGCTTACGCGACGCTTACGCATCCGGTGTGACAGCCTAGCATTTACGCGACGCTCACGCGACGCTTACGCGACGCCAACGCGACGCTAACGCGTCCGGTGTGTGGCCGGCGTTACAGCTCCTGCTTGTTCTCCAACTGTGTGTTGACGCTCAGATTCCTGCCCCCCCCCCCCCCCCTCAATCTATGTGTCTTTGGATGACAATCTTTTAATAAATAAAAAACACACCGCTCAAGCCAATCAGAATAGAGCATCAGAAAGTTCCTGGGAAACTGAGAAATATCTCGCTGCCTCCTGCTAAAGAAAAAGATCAGAGAACCAGACTGAAGATGACTCAGCTGCAAAACTGTCACGACTCAGTAGAAATGCAGACTCACCCATCAGGTCCACCGTGTGGATCCAGCTGGTCAGCGGCAGGAGGTGGAGAAGCAGGAGCAGGGGCAGGAGCAGGAGGAGGAGCAGGGGCAGGAGCAGGAGGAGGAGGAGGAGCAGGGGCAGGAGGAGGAGCAGGGGGTGGAGGATCACTACATATCAAAATCTATGTGTCGCTCAAGCCAATCAGAATCGAGCATCAGAAGGTTCGTGAGAAATATCTCGCTGCCTCCTGCTAAAGAAAAAAATCAGAGAACCAGACTGAAGATGACTCGGCTGCAAAACTGCCACGACTCAGTAGAAATGTAGACTCACCCATCAGGTCCACCGTGTGGCAGCTGGCCAGGAGGAGCAGGAGCAGCAGGATGTGGAGGAGGACTCAACCTCTGATCTCTCTATATTAATGATATCAGAAGTTATTGATGATTCCACCTGGTGAACTGACGTGGTTATTGATTAGTTTGATTATTGATTAGAGGAAGTGATGCTAATTGGGCCTGCAGGTGTAGTTACACACGCAGATCTCAGATCTGGATCCTGGACGAGCCCCCACTTGTTACACCTTGGCTCCTGTTGTGCAACAAGAAACACAGACAGCCACAAAGTTCTGCAGTTATAGTATTTATTCTAGAAAGAATAAATACAAAGGAAACCCGGTGAATGAGAGACCAGAGCCCAGTCTGCAGGTCTCTTAAGTAGTGGTCCCCCAGGTGTGCCACATCCCTGCTGATCACTAGGGTCTGACTCCGCCCACAGGAGCCTGGAACACAAGCACAGCAGACAACTCCAGGGTTGTCACATGATTAATAATGTGATTAATAAAGATTCTGTAACCGTCTGGCAGTTTAGTTTATATTTGTCAGGCTAATTCTAAAAGTGTTTTCTGTTTATTTTGTAAATCCCTGTTGTGTATGTTCAAGTTGTTTTCATGTGTCCACTCTGTTTCTGTTTCCTGTTTTAATTTGTAGTCTATGTTCCTTGTGTGTTGTTTCTGTCTTCACTTCCTGTCTGTGATTGTCTGCCCAAGTCCTCATGTGTTACACCTGTGTTCAATTGCCCATGCCTTCCTGGTGTGTGTATAAGTCTCTGTGCTCCCGTCTGTCCTCTGTGGGATTGTTTGTTCTTCTTGTCGTTGATGGTCCCTGGTCCGGTCCTCCAGTCCTCCAGTCCTCCTGTCCTCCTGTCCTCCTGTCCTCCTGTCCTCCTGTCCTCCTGTCCTCCAGTCCTCCAGTCCTCCTGTCCTCCAGTCCTCCAGTGACTCTGCACCTCTGGATCCTCTGTGTTTTAGTTTCTCCCCGTTAGTGTTTGTTTTGTTTTGTGTCTGTTTAACTTGTTTAATTAAAAATAAGCTTTTGTTTTAAACTCTGCGTCTGGGTCCTACTCCTCCCCTAAATCCTGACAGATACGTTATAATATAAGAGATCAAGTTCAAGTGATAAATACACATTAATACTTCTTCCTACATGTTCCTAGGAGGATCACCTTCATCCACCTCCTGCTCCTGCTCCTGCTCTTCCTCCACCTCCTGCTCTTCCTCCACCTCCTTCTCCTCAATTGTTGAGCACTGGAATCATCAGTAACTTCTGATATAATTTATATAGAGAGAGATTAGAGGTTTTGAGTCCTCCTCCACCTCCTCCTCCTCCCCCCGCTCCTGCTTCTCCACATCCTGCTCCTCCCCCTGCTCCTCCTCCTCCTCCCCCTCCCCCCCCTGCTCAAGCTGGATCCACACGGTGGACCTGATGGGTGAGTCTACATTTCTACTGAGTCGTGACAGTTTTGCAGCTGAGTCATCTTCAGTCTGGTTCTTTGATCTTTTTCTTTAGCAGGAGGCAGCGAAATATTTCTCAGTTTCACAGGAACTTTCTGATGCTCTATTCTGATTGGCTTGAGCGGTGGGTTTTTTATTTATTAAAAGATTGTCATCCAAAGACACATAGATTTTTTGAGGGGGGGGGGAATCTGAGTGTCAACACACAGTTAGAGAACAAGCAGGAGCTGTTAGAGTGCGAGCGCAGGGTTGAGAGCAGAACCATAACAAAATCTGAATGTGAAGAAAGATATATAATCCAATCTAAATGATTCTGTAAAAAACAAGGAGATTTCCCCCGAAGTTCAGACTGAGACTTTAATGGAAAAACCGAGATCAGACAATGTTTCCAGCTTTCACAGCTTCCTTCACGTGAACACTTCTCGTCTCTTCCACACTTTCCTCACAGATTAGGAGGAAAGTGCAGGTGATAACTTTTAAGATCTTTGATACAGACTTGGGTGATGCATTTATAAACTTGGAAGTTTATGGCAGAGGAGTGGTGAGAAATCCATTAACAATCTTTCATTGAACTTCTAGGAGAAGTTAAATTCTACATCGGTTCACAAAAAGCACCAGGATTGTTTGCTAGATAAATTAAATGTCTGACTAACAAGGTTTCATCACTGCTCGAGAGAAGAAGCCCCTGCTCTTCCTCCTACACTCCCTCTCCCTCCCTCTCTCCCTCCCTCTGCTCTTCCTCCTCCGCTCCTTCTCTCTCTCTCTCCCTCTCGATATCCGAGTCTGTATTCCTTTCCTCCCTGTGTCCAACAGCAGCAGGACGAGGCGTCCCACTCCGCTCACTGGTGTTGTTGTGGGTTTCTTGAATGGTGTCGACGGCGATGTCTCTGATGTCCAACATCAGCCTCCTGCCTCCTCTTCACCTTCTTCCTCGTCCAGTCACTGCATCCAGCAGATGTCTCCGGAGCAGCCTCCTGCGTCCTGAACACAACAGCAGCATCAGATACAGGCTGGTACATCCTCCACTACTATTGACACCTCCTTTATTTAGCCTGTTTTTGTGAATGAGACAGTTTAGTCTCCCCCTGTGTACCTGCGTCGCAGCCCTGTGGAACGCAGCCTCCTGCCTCCTGTGGAACGCAGCCTCCTGCCTCCTGTGGAACGCAGCCTCCTGCCTCTTGTGCCTTTTCCTCGACTTGCTGATCCACTGAGTTGAAAATTTATAATAACGTTTTTTTTTTTAAATGGCGGAATGAAGGATTCAACTGGAGAAACGACCTCCTCTTGTTGCTGAATGGCCGTTTAGGGAGGAATGTAACCCTAAGTGTCTCAGTGATGCATTCAAAGGAAACCATGAGTCCTGGTCGCCCTCCCTCCCTCCCTCCCTCCCTCCCTCCCTCCCTCCCTCTCCCTCCCTCCCTCCCTCCCTCTCCCTCCCTCTCAGTCGTTGTCTCACTCTCACGCTCCATAGTTTTTCTTCCTGACATTCTTACATCATCCGGTGACCAGCGGTCCTTTTATATAGTGTCTGAGACAGCGCCCCTGCTGGAGGACTGTGCTCATGACCTCTTTAAAGGGACAGTTTTTTAACATGGGAGTCAATGGGACTCTCTGCTCGTTACAGACAGGAGAAGCAGCCACCCAGTGAACTGCAGCTTTTTACATTTCCGTACTGGCCTCATGGCTCAGCCCAAGATGTCGCCACTTGGTTTGAATACAACTTTATTAAAAGTTTTAAATCAACACTTTCCTTTTCTGTAGTCTGCGGTTTCCTGAGGGTCCCCGGTCCTGAGGGGGGGCCCTTCTCCGCTCTCTCTCTCGCCTCCTCCTCTCTGGGCCAGTCTCTCCTCAGCTGTCTCTCTCTAGATCGATATTCCCGCTCCCTTTCTATTCCTCGTCTTCTTGGCGCATTTGGCGGACCTGCCGCTGCACCCAGCACCGCTCTGAGGAGCACCGGCAGGACGAGGAGCAGCCTGGTGGGTGAGTTTCTGTCTCCGGTGACGTCCCTGATGTCCAACACCGGTCGTCTGAGGAGCAGCCTCCTCCTCCCCTTCCTGCTGGAGGGTTAGGGTTAGGGTTAGGGTTAGTCAAATCAAATTGTATTTGTATAGACAATATTCCCAAACCACAATTTGTCTCATAGGGCTTTAACATGGTGAGACATCCTCTGTCCTTAACCCTCAACAAGAGTCAGGACAAACTACTAAAAACACTTTTAACATGTAAAATTTCATAGAAACCTCAGACACATGTGAGGATCCGTCTCCCAGGACGGACACAAGTGCAACAGATATTTTTATATTTTTTAACAATACTCTTCCAGTCGAGGAGATTTTCAACAGTTGCTGGAGCGCCACTTCCTTTCTAGTTTTCTTGATATTTGTTTCAACTCATTTGTCTTGGAATTATACCACGGAGCTAATTTACTATGTTTGACATGTTTCTTTTTTAGAGGAGCTATTGAGTCTAATGTTAATCGTAATGAGTCTGCAGAGCTATCGACGAGGTGGTCAATCTCAATGGAGCTCGGGTTTTTAAAGAATTTGTTTGTCGACGGATAATACAGGTTTAAATGTAATCTGAATTATTTTCTTAAATTTAGCTACAGCACTATCAGGTAGACATCTTGAAAAAAATTTTTTTATTAGTGGCATATATTCAGATAATGAAGAATCTAAGGTTATTAAATTATGGTCTGATAGAATTGGATTGTGCGCTAGTACAGTTAAATGTTCAATTCCGACACCGTATGATAACACAAGCTCAAGTGTGTGGTTACAACAATGAGTAGGTTGGTGTACACACTGACTGAAACCCATTGAGTCTAGTATCAAAATAAATGCTACACTAAGGCTATCTTTATTATTGTCAACACGAATATTGAAGTCACCAACAATAATAATTTCTTTAGGACGAGGTTTGATAAAAGCTTGTTAGAAATTCGGTATAAGCCCCAGGAGCACGGTAAACCACAGCAAATATGATTGGCTGTTGGTGTTTCCTGGATTGGCGTGGAAGACTAACAACAAGACATTCAAATGACTTGTAGCTGAGTTTAGGATTAATTGATAGACTGGAGTTAAAAATAGCAGCAACTCCACCTCCTCGCCCGAGTTCTCTGGGAACACGTGTGAATTTATATGACTGGGGGAGTAGATTCATTTAGACTGACATATTCATCAGGATGCAGCCACGTCTCAGTGAGGGACAATACATCTATGTTGTAATCTGAGACTAGTTCATTAACTCAAATAGCCTTTGAGGAAAGTGATCTAATGTTTAAAAGACCACATTTGAAAGTCTTAGTTTCCTGCGTTGTTTCAGAGGTTGTGTTAATTTGTATTAGATTTTTGTGTGGAGTTCTCGCTCGGCTATTGTGTAATTTAAATCATTTAATGGGACGGTGGACAGACACAATCTCTATTTGGTTGTGTGACTGATCCAGAGGGAGCAGAGGAGTGTGTAGCACTGCAGCTCTGCTTCCTGGTCCCAGCTCTGACAGACAGAGCTGTATTGAGGATCCTGTCCAACTCCTTCGACCAACCACAATCGCCGGCTTCTATGTCCACATCTCTACCTTTTCTGGACTGGATTCTGATAGCATGTCATCTCCATCCACCAGTGCAACCCAGGGCTCGTCAGTACAGCTTCAGTGGCGTGAGAGTGCAGAGCACTGGCCAGCTCCATTCCCAATTGCAGTGTTTTCATTCGATGTTGCACTGAGGCTTTGAAAAGGTGATGCTTTGTTCAAGGAGAGTGGATCACTGCTCACTGTACCAAGGGAGATGCACATGGACATCTTAGACAACAGAGCTCAGGCAGTTTTTTCCTACAAGGCCTACCCAAAGACTCAAGAAATTGAATCGGTGGCTGTTGCACTGATTGAGAAACACCCATGTCTTGCTGACCCAGGAGTTGGAACTGGCTTTCACAGCTGGGCCATGAGCATCAGATATAAGCTTGGCAACTACAGTCAAAAGCTAGGGATGGCAGGCTGTGGTGAAGTCAGCGTAAACCAAAGAAGGGACCAGAGGTGACCAGGCGTCTGAAGAAAGCCAGAGATGTGAGGTGAACTTTCTTCCAGACAATCCAGTAGGGCAAACTGACGAATCTCAAGAAAGGGAAAGGAAAGTAATACAGGAAGAAGTTCTAAAAAGACTTCCAAACAAGACCCTGATTGACTCCAAAATGGAAGCTACTTTTGCCCTACACAGGAAGGGTATTGTGGAAGAAGAACCGCCTATTGCTGATGTCTTGGAGAAGTGGCCAGCATTGTTTTTGAAAACAGTTAAGATTTCTTTTTTTATGATTTGTAATGTCCTACATGTTCTCCCAATTCCACCAGTCATTCTGTTCAGCTTCTGGATGTAGAAAACCCCTTTGAGTTTATAACTGTACAATGTGGGCACCTTCTGTAATTGGTGTCTATATGAACACTAATACTGTTGTTTCTCCTCTTAGATATGTGCAGAGTTTTTTCGAATCACTCAAGTGGATCTCAAGAAGACATTCTTCACATCTTTGGATGCACACGCCTCACAGCTGATGCAGCTTTACAGAACATGTAATGGGACACTAGGAAAGGACTTCAAGGCCCTTGACAACCTTGATGACCAGGTAATGCAAGTAGGAGATAAATGAAGGGGGTCTGAGACCTGGATAGTGCATGTTCACATTGAAAACAAACATTAACATTTTATTTTCAGGCCATGAAATATTTTTAAATCTTCATTTTGTGTCTTTCAGAAACCGATGTGCTTGCACAGAGGAAGGCCACAGCTCTCTGAGGGATTCCTCTATGTTTGCGGGAGAAGCCATGCAGCGTCCTGAAGACATGTCTGGTAAAAATACTTTCTTCATTTTTTTAATAGCTGGGCCAATATAAATATACAAGGGGCCAGTAAATCTCTGATTAGAGAGCAAACGCACTCATTTAATGGGAATATGCAATAAACGCTGAATTTAACAACTTATTTATATTGCCTTTAATGTAATGTAAGTAATTAGGGCTGAAATCTCTCACAGTAAAAGTAAAAACACATCAGTTAATCTATGAGGGTTCACCTAATAAACCTTAAATTAGTACATTTAGCTGCAAGTCTTCGTGTTCGATTGTGGCCAATTTATATGCACTGTCAGGGTGGGATATTGTTCATCCTTATTGGCATATTGATCAAAATCCTTCAGATTGTTCACACTTATGGAATCAAACAATTATCTCACACCTTTTAAATGTTAACCTTTTTTCTGTGCTTTTGGTATTAAGCATGATCAGTAAAACTGGGAAGCTAGAAACTGCAGACCAGCTCAATTTTAAGAACACCTTTAGAAAATTTCACACAAATTGTCCCTTCACATGGAGTAACTAATGACATCTGGGGGGGTCAAAGTTCAAAGTCACGGTGGCCTTACAAAATGTCTTTTTGAATGGATCTTCAATTTGTCGTTGGGAAATGTTTTCATATTTTGAACAGCTGTCACTTGCACTCAAAGTGAAACTGATAAAGGTGCATGTCACTGCACTCATGGGCAGGGGCATATCATTTATTTATAAATGTGGGGATGAAAAGCTTACAAAATGAAGGACTGTCTGTTTGATTTCTCTAGGATACAGACTCTGAGGAAACGTCCGTCGCAGGGGTTCAACTCGGCAGAGTCACCATTGTTGAAGAGGATGTTGGGAGAGCTCACTCGATGCCCAGAACAATCAACATGGCCCTTGTCATGGAGGAAAAGCTGGTTGTGGAGGACATCTCTGACATCAGTGCAGCCATTGTCCTTCTCTGTGGATGCATCTACAACCTCAACCTGGACGAGCCCAAAGGGTTGAAGAGACTTTTGAGGCCCTTCAAAAGATTTCTGTGAACCTCAGCACAGAGTGCTCTGCCCGTGTTAAGGCTCTGAAAAACCAGCTGTTAAAGTCTCCTGCTGCCATGAACACAGAGACATGTCCCTTTCTTCATCTAAGTATGTTTTTAAGTTCAGTAGTAACTACACAGGTTTGTGTAGTGTTACCGTTCACATTTGTACTAAGTGTTTACTCACTGCTGGATTTGGTTATCTCTGCAACTGAACCCGTTTGTGTCTTGTTACACGTTTTTCATGGATGCACTTTCTTCACTGCTGGGTTTGGCCAGTGGTTTCCTCAAGTATCTGTGACTAACAAATGTTTGGTGATTCATAGCGTCAATCATACTGTTTTCTAAATTATAGCTAAGGTATGGACAGCTGGTTCTGCACCTGATGTTATGTGATTACACATAATTTTGCTCTTTTAGTATTTAATTTCCACAACAGTATGAATAGAGTAAATTTGAATTCACTGAACTAATGGGCAGCAAAGTTGAATTAACTTAGCATTTTAAGTGTAAGCTTAAGTTCTCTCGACTAAAACGATCCAGTTCTGTTGATGCATGTTTTCAATTAGTAAGCATGCATATAATCTAGTATTCCTAACTCGTAGCTCTGAATGGAGATGTTATGTTAGTCTAACATAACATCTCCATTCAGACTACTCAAGATTGGGGGGGGGGGGGGGGGCAGTGTGGATTTTAGGTCTGAAACTCTGGCAGCTGACAATGAGACCCAAAAATGAAGAAGACGCTTAGAGACATTACACCCCAGTCACATGCATGTGTTCTTTTTGGTTGAGCTTCATCATCGAAGTGATTATAATTTAATACATTTTTTCTCTATTTATGAAAAAGTACAGACTGATGGAGGAATGTAGTGATAAATCACCAAAAAGGGGGGGGGGGGCAGAATGATGAGCGTTTTGTGAACGAGCAGCAGATTATATCAGATTATTCTTCTTTCTGCTCCTTTTCATTCAGGATCAGAGGTTTTGTGTTTTGCATTAAAACGGTTTTGTTTGGTGAATGAATTAAATCAACTAATAAAGAATTTAAAATAAATGTATTGATCTGCTGTCAGGCTGTTTATATTGAGACATATTGATCAGATGTAGAATTTCATTACGAGCACAAGCTTTTCCTTATAAGTCAGTTAGGGTTTCTGGGTTTGTATAAAACGTCCTCGGGTCAGTTTTCTATTAAATATTGTAAAATGTATATGAAACAGTTTCCTCCATCGACTCTTCTTCATACTGTAAATGTCTCATTCACTTTTCTTCTGCTTGTTTCCATTATGTCAAACTGGTGATTTTGTTCTTTTACCTGCACCAAGGACGAGATGTTTCCACCAGTTTGTTTGAAGAGGAAAGAAACGCTGAGTCATGATTCCAGTGAAGTCGGTGGAAGGATGTTTATTGAGCATTAAAGCAGAGACAAGTAGAAACAGAACTTTTCTCTCTGAGATGTTTTTCTTCTCGTTACATCTGGTTTGTCACAGAGGAAATGATCCATGTGTTTGACTCATAGACTGAATATAAAGGCTTTGACTGGGATGTGCTGCTGTTATACTGCAGCGCCACCTGTGGGTCAAAAGTAGAAAAGCCACCACCGCTCTGCACCTGATGCAGAAATGAAAACGTCCCATTTTTAAGTCCAGAGTTTTGATCTTTTGTGTCAAAGACAAAACTCTGATTTTAAACTCAAAGTGATTTCAATGTGTTGAACTTTGTGTTGAACTAAATCAATTTGTGACGTGAATCCAGGAACTTTAAAATCATAAACATACATATACACAGAATGTGGTTCTACACACATGGAGACATACTGAGGGACAAAGGTGGACAATAATAAAGACAAACTTAAACACACTGTATGTGACTCTTTATAGAGGGTTTATATATTCTGCTTGTGTTGTGTCATTTCAATAAACACATTCTTCATGTGAATAAACACAATCGGGGCAGGAAGGTTGCTGGTTTGAATCCGGTTCAGATGGGTCTTCCTGTGTGGAGTCTGCATGTTCTCCACGTGTTTTCTCCAGGTGCTCCGGCTTCATCTCACAAACACATGCAGATTAGGGGTTGTGTAGATTGGAGACTACACACAAGCTGCTGCTGCTTCAGCCTCTGGATCCTCAGGACACAGCTCAGCCTCCGTCCACACACACTGTCCTCTTCACACTCTGATCCACACAGACTCCCCCTCCCACCTGTTGAGAGAAGAAGACATCAGTGTCACAGAGACTCACTTCATCAGCTGTGAGTCAGTGATGCAGCTCATCCAGTAGAAAGAGCAGCAGGGACTTCAGTCCTGTTCAGAGGTGGAGCAGCTTCCTCTCTGCTTCATGTTCACGTGTTGGAATGAACACGCTAAGAGCTCAGTGTGTGTCCTCTGCATGTCAAAGTGCAGAGTGGACACCTGAGAGGTGGATTTACTGCTGTTACAGGTGAAGACATGTTTCACTGAGTGTTGATGAACATCTGCTTCTGACAAACTGGGACCAGATGAGACAGATGGACCTCAGCAGAGGTTCTGCTCTGTAGAAAGAGCTCCTGGTTACCATGGTGATGAGGAGAGGCTTCAGTCCCACTGATCTCAGAGCTGTGACAAAGATCCACCTGGTCAGTTCTTCACTGATGAAGTGAGAGGACAAAGTGTCTCAGATCAGATGAAGACGTCTCTGTCCCTCGTGTGAGGCTGTCAGCTGTGGTCCAGCTTCACTTCCTGTTCACATGAAAACAACAACAACTGTCGTCTTCACGTCAACTCAATCACATGATCCCAAGCAGCTTGTGGCTCGTCTGATTGGCCGACTGTTACCTCTCTGTGTCTCTGTCCAATCCTGACGTCTGTCCTCATTGTCCTCTCACAGCTTCACTGAGGAAACACTGAGACCTGAACTACGAAGACACTTCAACACGTCCAGGAGATCTTTCTGAGATCAGCTCAACTGAACCTGACAGACACAGTCAGGCTGAGGACACACACTGTCTCTGAGGACACACACTGTCTCACTGTCTCTGAGGAAACACACTGTCTCACTGACTCTGAGGACACACACTGTCTCACTGACTCTGAGGACACACACTGTCTCACTGTCTCTGAGGACACACACTTGGA